>NW_028244275.1:0-67043 GCF_964263255.1 Lissotriton vulgaris | reverse complement strand
ACTACACAAAAATTCGTCAACCGGCGCCAAAGTTATTCCAAATAGAATGTTGTGATTTAGTAGGATATTAGGTCCTAACTATAACTATATATATATTCACTGAAAAAACCATAGGTTATAGACCATATATAGTTAGGGATTAGCATTTACAAAACCTTAATTTACTCGCACAAAACCATAGAAATTCGCATATATAGTTAGTTGCAATAACTATATATCGCGCACCCGCAATCCACTGCTGATGATGTCACATATTACATCATTCATGACATGGTCAGTGACATCACTGATGACATCACTGATGACATTATCCAGTGACTGTATGTTTCTGTAAAGTTAAAATATGTCTTACATATTAAAGAATGAGTGGATGTATAAGTGTCTGGATGAAGCATTTAGTAGGTGCATGACTGACTGCATGAGAGAGTGATTAAATGAGTCTCACTGAGTGCATGGGTTAGTGACTAAACTGTCTTAATTTGTGCATCATCATATCTGTTCTGTAAACTGCTGCATGTGTTGATCAGTAGCTATATGAGTAACTATATGGGTTATTGATTGGTTGCCCAAGTATTTGTATGGGAGACTGAGTGTGTGTGTGGGTGGCTGAGAGGTGTGTGACTCTGTGCATAGATGTGTGAGCAGTTGATTCACTAGATGTATGGGTTCAAAAGTGCATGTGGAAACAGCTGTATGGGCGGTTAACTGTGTGCATGAGTGTATTGGTGAGTGAATGGATATCTCAGTGCTACCATGTCAAAATAAGTACATATGTAAAACACAGTACATGTGAGAGTTGACATATATAAATAACTGTGCATAAGAGCCAATGAATATGTGAGTGGCTGTGTGGATCATTGTGAACTTGTATCAGGGATTCTATAAGAGAGTAAATATGTGTTAGTATATGTTTGAATAAGTAAGCTGTGTATAACTGTATAGTTGAGGAAATGGAGGTGTGATTGATTCTTTGCATGACTGACTAGGTGTGTGAGTAACTCCATGGATGAATGACAGTCTGTGAGGGTCTGTTTACACTGAGTGGATCTAAGGTTATATTAGAGTCTGAAGAGCTTCATCGTATTATCACATGAATGATGTCATCAGTGATGTCATCAGTGATGTCATTTAAGATGTCATCGGTGATGTCATCAGTGATGTCATTTGACATGTCATCAGTGATGTCATCAGTGATGTCATTTGAGATGTCATCAGTGATGTCATCAGTGATGTCATTTGAGTTGTCATCAGTGATGTCATCAGTGATGTCACTGACCATGTCATGAATGATGTAATATGTGACATCATCAGCAGTGGATTGCGGGTGCGCGATATATAGTTATTGCAACTAACTATATTTGCGAATTTCTATGGTTTTGTGCGAGTAAATTAAGGTTTTGTAAATGCTAATCCCTAACTATATATCGTCTATAACCTATGGTTTTTTCAGTGAATTTCAATGGTTTTTTAATAGCAAATATGAAAAGCTTTAAAATGTCAAGTACGTGGTAGATAAAAACATTTTCGTGTCTATGCACGCTGATGTGCTTTGAACGCTGCCCCCCCCCTCCTCTTTTCTTTTAGGAGTATTCTCTCTTTGCAGATAGTGAAGGGTAGGTAACGTAAGCCTTTGCCCCCGTTGTAACCCGTCGTGCCTGCTTTTCTCTCCATTTGATTGATTGTTATCCAAGCATTTACTGTTTTAGAATTGGATCTTTTTGCTTCATTCTCTAATAACAAACAAGCACAGAGTCGCAATACTCTGTTTAGTCTTTGCAGATAGTGAAAAATCGTTTTAAAAAACAAAAGGAATCGAGCAAAATCAGTAGGCCACTAATGGGATCTCTTTTTGACCTCGCTAAAATAGAAACATTAGGAACAACCCCTCATGAGAAATACGAAACTAGTGAGATGAACTGAGCTCGACGCCATGATGACTGCAAGACAGCTCGGCTCCGCCACCCACCCCGCCCAAATTCTATAAGTTCCGGTGGAGCCCCAACGTGAACAGGTAGAGAAGAACTTGCCCTCCCCTCTTTGACTGAAGGTTCTTGTAGCCTGTCCCTTCTGTTGTCATTTAACAGAACTTTTTGGACTACTGAAAGGGGTTGTGTTCCGACCGCTGGTTGGTGGAGACATTTTGACTATATTCTGGACCTGCGTTGTCGCGTAATGCGTCATATGACGCGCCGCGTTAGCGCACCCGGAAGTACTCCGGTGCGCAAGGCGCAGCTTCCCGGAAGCGATCCAGAGCGCGGCGCGCAGCGCGTAACATAAGCATAACAGGTCATGTGATTTCTTAATAAAACTTTTCATTGGTTCATTTTACTTTTGTTATTCTAATGATGAAAGGCTTGGTCATAATAACGCTTTTCATTGCTTTCGAACATTTTTTTTTCTTAAACATATATGTTATAATGTTCCAGGCTAATGTATTTTCCCGGGAAATTTACAACTGTCCTGCAAGTAAAATATTCCTATTTCGAGAAAAAGAGCGTTTCTTCGTCCCATGAGGGAGCCGTTGAGCAAAAGAGGCTCGGCCAGCTGTCTTAGTCGCCGATAGGCCTGAATATCAGATTCTTATCGATCACTTTATGTTGCAGGAGTAGAAAACACAACAGCCCTTGACCATTTATCTTTACTGCGTTCCTGCGTATTATACCTTTTAACCGTCATGTAATTGGACTGCTTTATTTCACTTGCCTTTTACTGATTCAAAAACAGTGGCTATTATTCAAAACTTTTCCAATGTAAGTACTACTACCATGTTTTGTTTTAAAAACCTTTATTGTGAAAATGTCAGTATACAAATACAGGCCTATAACCACGTGGGCCGGCCACGGAGCAAACTGAAATCGTATATGATGAGGGGACATTTACACTGTAGAACAACGTAACGGGCAACCCATTAGGTTGCAAGAACTAAGGTGTCTAACATTTGCGGAATCGGTGGACGTACATTTTATAATTAAAGTACGACAGGGCCAGTTACAATAAAATTATCTAGATATATATTTGCGGGCAAGTACCATGGGTGACGTTAAATCGAACTTTCAATAGTACAGTAATCAATAACACATCAGAACTTAATATCAATAGGGATGTCCAAATGTTCAATCAGTACTCGTCCCCGCCCGCCATGTGCTTCAAAACTGCATACGTATCTCGTGATATCAATGTTGGGCAACCAGTACACAACACGGAGTTACGAGTCTCATTTATACCGGCGCCATTTTGGGCAAGGCCGGACAGGTCCAGGATATAGTCAAAATGTCTCCACCAACCAGCGACTATGATGATGTTCATAAGCTCTATTGATTAGATTAACACTCCTCTCTCCACATGAAATTAATTTGCCGCAAGTTAAACATGTCATTTTCATTTGTCCAAAGTTCTTCTGAAGATTTAGAACCGTTTCCCTTGCCTCTGATTCTGACACTGTCACTTCAATGGTGGATGTACTGGCAGGTCGGGCATTATCCACCAAATCAAACTGCAGATGAGATGCCTTCACCTGGAGAGGCGGAAAAGGTCCGTTTACGCTGCCTCTCCCCCCCACCCCCCCCGGCACCCCACGCCGTCTTTCGGCGCAGCATTGTAGGATGGGCACGCCAGTGCGGCAACTTGCTGGACACCACCTCGGTGCCATCCGGATCTCGGCGCGTTCGAGTCACTGTACCGCAAGAGCGGGAGAAACTCAGCTGGACACGCCGTCTTTCGGCGCAGCATTGTAGGATGGCCACACCAGTGAAACTTGCTGGACACCACCTCGGTGCCTCCGGATCTCACCGCGTTCGAGTCACTGTACCGCAAGAGTGGGAGAAACTCAGCTGGACACGCCGTCTTTCGGCGCAGCATTGTAGGATGGCCACATCAGTAAAACTTGCTGGACACCACCTCGGTGCCATCCGGATCTCAGCGCGTTCGAGTCACTGTACCGCAAGAGTGGGAGAAATTCAGCTGGACACGCCGTCTTTCGGCGCAGCGTTGTAGGATGGCCACACCAGTGCGGCAACTTGCTGGACACCACCTCGGTGCCATCCGGATCTCGTCGCGTTCGAGTCACTGTACCGCAAGAGTGGGAGAAACTCAGCTGGACACGCCGTCTTTCGGCGCAGCATTGTAGGATGGCCACACCAGTGCGGCAACTTGCTGGACACCACCTCGGTGCCATCCGGATCTCGGCGCGTTGTGCTGCCTTCGGCCTACTGTAGCAGCAAGTGCGGGCGCAACTCGGCAGGACGGCGAGTGAAAAGCTAAGGGGCGCCGCACTGCACATGAGGTGCCTCCACCTGGGGAGGCGGAAGAAGGCCGTTCGCACCGCCTCCCCCCGGGCACCCCACGCCGTCTTTCGGTGCAGCATTGTAGGATGGCCACACCAGTGCAACTTGCTGGACACCACCTCGGTGCCATCCGGATCTCGGCGCGTTGTGCTGCCTTTGGCCTATTCGCACATCGGTCCGCTACTGACGCCGCCTCATGGGCCAACGGGTTTTGTATGCTTTTTATAACCCAAAGCCGCATAACAGGTCATGTGACTTGTTTATAAAACTTTTCATTGGTTCATTTTACTTTTGGTTTCCTAATGATGGAAGGCTTGATCATATGACCTAAAAAGAACACTTTTCATTGGATTAAAACATTGTTTTTTCCAAAACGATGAAAGACCCACCTTTTTTTTTCTCACTCGGCAATCAAAAAAGGTTCCGTTAGATGACAACAGAGGGGACAGGCAACAAGAACCATCACTCAAAAAAGGGGAGGGCAAGTTCTTCCCTACCGGGTCACGTTGGGGCTCCACCGGAACTCATCGAATTGATAGTCTACAGTGTTTTTGGATGTTTCAGACTGAAGCTGGCGTCAGCATGAGAGCACCACCATCTCGTAGCTCCGCCGTGGCCATTCCGCAAGCAATAATGGCAGCCGCTCCCCACCGGAAGCCTGCGGGAGTCGGGGGCCCCCAAGACTTTTGTAGAATCTTCAAAGCTGAGGGGACGCTTTCGAGAATGGAGCCCAAGCCCTAGCAGACAAGCGTCCGAGTTCCAAGGTGTCCCAGGGCCATTTTAGTGGACCAGGCCCAAATCCGAAGAGCCGGCCGCCATTTTAAGAGTCCTGTGGCAGCCGCCTATCGCTGCACCGCAAGAGTGGGAGCAACTCAACTACATGGTGAGCGAGACGCTGTAGCAGCAAGAGCGGGCGGTAAACAGCTGAATGGCGGATGAGGCACAGTGTAGCAAAAGCGGGCGGAATGGCAACTGAAACGGTAAAGGGGCGCCCCACTACAACAGACGAGCCTCCACCTGGGGAGGCCCATTCACGTGCCTCCCCGGCACCCCCCCACCCCCGGGGCGCACCACGCCGTTTTTCGGAGCAGCATTGTAGGATACCAAAACCAGTGCGGCAACTTACTGGACATCACCTGGGTGCCGTCCAGATCTCAGCGCGTTCTGCTGTCTTGGGACTATTCGCACAACAGACCGCTACTGACGAGGCACAGTGCAGCAAAAGCGGGCGGAAAACCGCTGAATGGCAAGTGAAACGCTAAAGGGGCGCCCCACTACAACAGACGAGCCTCCACCTGGGGAAGCCCGTTCACGCCGCCTCCCCCCCAACCCCCCCCCCCGGGGCACCCCACGCCGTTTTTCGGAGCAGCATTGTAGGATACCAAAACCAGTGCGGCACCCAGGTGACATCACCTGGGTGCCGTCCAGAACTCAGCACGTTGTGCTGCCTTGGGACTATTCGCACAACAGACCGCTACTGACCATTGTTGCTTCTGTTTTAATAAAAAATGTTTTAAGGTGTTTACTGTTTTTGTTGCGATGTATATATTTATAAGTTATTAAAGTGTTATAATCCTACTCCTTTGTTTGAGTGCTATATATTTTTAATGTGACACATAATTGTGAAGACTTTGATGTACAAAAAGGCATCCCTGGAATCATCCGCTTCCTGCTTGGTCCCACACACCCTCACAGTGAGAATCCCCTCCCCAATTACAATACAGGATGGTTATCAGATAGTAGGAACGCGTGTGGTGTGACGGATCTCATCCAGTGGGGCCCTTGATCTACTGTAACTCCTTTGAAGAGGGGTGATTCTTTACAGTTGAGGCCATAAACTACATCCGCAGGGCTACGTGATAGCCTGGGACAGGCCTGGACAATCAGACACAAAGGAAGAGGAATGTCAGAGGGTGCGGTAGTGAATAGGGTGAAAGAGTGGTGTCGGGCGGGCACAGGGTGTGATTCTCAGGGAAGAGCAGCGCAGATGGGGGGAGGTTTATGGCCCATGCATAAGACAGAGAGCGGGGGTGACCAGTGCGTGGAGGAGATGCTTGCGAGGGTGGGGAGCCATGCTGAGGATCGGCGGCGTGCAGAGTGTGGGTCTGGTCAAGGCATCTAAAATGGCTGCCGTGCACGACAAAAGTGTGGCATTGGAAAAAAAGCAAGATGGCGCAGACAATGTTTATCAATACGGATTAATTTATAACAATTATTTTTAACAATATATTTACTCGCAGTGACAAAATGGCGGTCAACACTTCCTGATTTCCTTCGAATAGAACGTTAACAGACGTCACGATCGGCGGCGTGTAGAGAGTGGGTCTGGTCAAGGCATCTAAAATGGCTGCCGTGCACGAAAAAAGTGTGGCATTGGAAAAAAAGCAAGATGGCGCAGACAATGTTTATCAATACGGATTAATTTATAACAATTATTTTTAACAATATATTTACTCGCAGTGTCAAAATGGCGGTCAACACTTCCTGATTTCCTTCGATTCGAACGTTAACAGACGTCACGCAGCAAAAAAAAAAAAAAACGCTCACGCGCAGCCGCTGGAAGACATGTATCAACATATATGAGCCTCCTCAGCCACCCTCAGAAAACATAAAGGGTCAGGATACGTCTCCCGTACCCCCTTATACCCTGTAATTTAATTAAAACAAAATACAAAATGGCGAATTCCCATTTCGCTACCTGTTCGCGAACCGGGAAGCGCTTCTACCGTGAAAAATCAAATTATTTTTTTTTTTCACACGGGACCCTTTATTAACCCCAACATCATTCCTAGTGGGTCAAGAGGGGACTACCTTGCCCCCTTTCATTAAATTCCCCCTTCGTTTTTCTCCTCCTCTTTTCTCTCGATCCTACCGAGAGACAAGAAGGTGGCCGCTCCGGACTGTTTAGAATGTTGACAGACACCGGAGAGCCAATCAGCTTCGCTTCGCAAAGCTTTGCTACGTGAAAAGTTCACGAACCGGAGCGCTACCCGGGACGCTGTCACAGATATATCTGTTTTTTAAAACGTTAATTTCTCAAAATCCACTGGTGCACATATATTGAGACCCAGCAAAGGCACATCGGGCTAGCAGTCCCTACAATTTTGCCAGTAGGTAATATATGTATATATATATACATATTACCTACTGGCGGTCGCCAGTAGGTATATATAGTTAGGATTTTTTCTCTATGGAACTTTTGAAAATTCTATGTCTAATAACTTTGGCGTTTGTGGACAGAATCGGCTTAAATTTTCAGGAAAATGGCACATTTTGTTTCTGATCAGCCCCTAAAAATGTGGGGGGGTTCCGTCAAGGGGGGGCCGAGAAAAAAGGGGGTCTCAAAACGCGTTTTTCCCATTCATTTTTCCATAGGCCTTTGGCCTCACTTTTAGCTCGAACGGCTGAATGGATTTACACGAAACTTGGCAAAATTATAGGGACTGTTAGCCCGATGTGCCTTTGCTGGGTCTCAATATATGTGCTCCAGTGGATTTTGAGAAATAAACGTTTAAAAAAACAGATATATCTGTGACAGCGTCCCAGATAGCGCACCAGATCGCGTACATTTCGCGTAACGGAGCTTTGCGTAGCGAAGCTGATTGGCTCTCCGGTGTCTGTCAACATTCTAAACAGTCCGGTGCGGCCGCCATCTTGTCTCTCGGTAGGATCGAGAGACAAGAGGAGGAGAATAGCGAAGGGGGAATTTAATGAAAGGGGGCAAGGTAGATCCTTCTTGACCCCCTAGGAATGATGTTGGGGTTATTAAAGGGTTCCGTGGGGCAAATAATAAAAATTTGATTTTTCGCGGTAGAAGCGCTTCTCGGTTCGCGATCCGGGTCGCAAACTGGTAGCGAAATGTGAATTCGCCATTTTGTGTTTCGATTTAATTAAATTACTAGGTATAAGGGGGTACGGGAGACGTATCCTGACCCCTTATGTTTTGTGAGGGTGGCTCGGGAGGCTCATATATGTTGATACATGTCTTCCAGCGGCTGTGCGTGAGCGTTTTTTTTTTTTGCTTCGTGACGTCTGTTAACGTTCGATTCGATGGAAATCAGGAATTGTTGACCGCCATTTTGTCACTGCGAGTAAATATTTTGTTAAAAATAATTGTTATAAATTAATCCTTATTGATAAAAATTGTCTGCGCCATCTTGCCTTTTTTGCAATGCCACACTTTTGTCGAGCACGGCAGCCATTTTAGATGCCTTGACCAGACCCACTCTCTGCATGCCGCCGATCCTCAGTATGGCTCCCCACCCTTGCAAGCATCTCCCCCACGCACTGGTCACCCCCGCTCTCTCTCTCATGCATGGGCCACAAACCTCCTCCCATCTGCGCTGTTCTTCTCTGAGAATCACACCCTGTGCCCGCCCGACACCTCCCTTTCACCCTATTCACTACTGCACCCTCTGACACTCCTCTTCCTCTGTGTCCGATTGTCCAGGCCGGTCCCAGGCTATCACCTAGCCCTGCAGATGTAGTTTATGGCCCCAGCTGTAGAGAATCACCCCTCTTCAAAGGAGTTACAGTAGATCAAGGCCCCCACCCGATGAGATCCGTCACACCACACGCGTTCCTACTATCTGATAACCATCCTGTATTGTGCTTGGGGAGGGGATTCTCACTGTGAGGGTGTGTGGGTCCGAGCCTGAAGCGGAAGATTCCAGGGATGCCTCTTTGTACATCAAAGTTTTTACAATTATGTGTCACATTATAAATATGTAGCACTCCAACAAAGTTGTAGGAATATAACACTTTAATAACTTATAAATATATACAACGCTCCAACAAAGTAAACACGTTAAAAAAAACTTTTTAAACAACTATTTACATGACATTGCTTTAACCAGGATAGACAAAGAAATGACACAGTGATGTAAAAGTTTCTGAAAGAAATGCCAAGAACGTCCCATGTGAAAGTGAATTTTATCTGGCAATTTTTTTCTTTTCCTTTTCATGAAAAGAAAGTTAATGCCAGGTTCGTTACGTGCCTAATCTGCAAAAAAAAACCTCTCGAGAGGGACCGAAAAAAAATATAGCTATGGTAATCATACCATACATCGGCACATGGAGAGGTGGCACCCTCTTAATTATTCTAAAGCACATCTTCGAGATTTGGTGGATAATCCCCGACCGGCAAAAACATCCACCAATGACTTAGCAATAAGTGAGTCAGAGGCAAGGAAAACGGTCCCAAATCTGTAAAAGAACTTTAGGCAGATGAGATTGACTTGTGTCGCATGTGGAAAATAAATTTCATGCGGAGAGTTGAGTATTACTTTAATAAATAGATCATATGAAAATGATCAATGTCTAAAACGCCCTAGAAATTAATTTTTGTCATTTTTGAGGAAGAGAGATAACCTACAGTGGTACGGGGTCGTTTTCGTTCGTACTAGGGGGGCCAGGTGACATTCGTTCGGGGTGGCCTAGGGGCATTTAAAACAACTTCCCTGATACAGGTAGCATATAAAGTAGAGGCTAAATACCAGGATCTTTATCGATTGCTTTATGCTGTAGAAAAATGAAAAACACACAACAAACCTGGACCATTCATATTTTCAATGTTTCTGCGTACTATACTTTTTAACTCTTAACTAATTGAGCTGCTTCATTTCACCTGCTTTTTTAAAAAAAAAAAAATATCGGAAACAGTGGCCATTTCTTCGAAACTTACCAATCCTAGCGTTACAACTACGTTTGCTTTTTCAAAAACCTTTAATAAAAATGTTGGTGCCCAAATACGGGCTTACAACCCCGTGGGCCGGCCACGGAGCAGGCTGGAACTGAAAATGGGGGGGGGGTATTTATTTGTGGAACACATAACAGAGAGTCAGTGGTCGTCGATTTCATAGTAAAAAGTGCGACAAGTGCAACAAAATCATATCGATAATTCATTGTGAGCAAGTACCAAAAGTGTCGACAATTCGAACCTTCAATAATAAATACAGTAATCAATGATGCATTAGAAGTTAATATCAATTCATTGTTCGAACGTGTAATCAGTACCCGTCACATGTCAATTCATTGTTCGAACGTATAATCAATACCCATCCTGGATCAATTCATTGTCCGAACATATAATCAGTCTTATCCCATATCAATTCATGAGGCAGAGGCAAGACATCCCCCCCCGTGGCCTGCAAGGCGGCAGAAGAAGGGAATCGGGAGACCAGTACATTTTGGGCCATCCACCCCACGGCTGATAATGGTTAGCCGGGCCCCGCCCTGCACGTGTCGAGGCCTCATCTTCCGGATGGGTGTAACCGTGGTCCTGTTGCACTTCGGGAGTTTCCGGAATGGGGGTAGGTATCTGCTGATTTGTATCTATTTCATGTTACCGTTAATGGGCGTGGCGGGCGGTGGGACAGACATGCTTGGAGCAGTGGGGGGGTGGCGGAGCCTAGCTACCTTGTGGCTGCCGTAACGTCAAGCTTGGCTTTTTTCACCACTTCCATGTTTCTAAACAGATATATGATGTAATTGTGTGGTTATTGTTACGGTGTACATGTAAAAAATGATGCATAAGTGTTGCACGGGCATTGTAGAGACTCTCCTATGTGTGCTTAGCAATTTCAAGTCACTTCCCCCGGGTTCAAGGGCCTTGTAAATACGTCCCCATGTGGGTCTGGTCATTTGAAGTCATTTTCCTTGTAGTGTAAGGCCCTTGTAAATACGCCCCCATGTGTAAAATTAATTAATTTGCCCTTAAATGTTGCGTTTTCGGTAATTTTACCGATTCGGTAATTTTACCGAAAATGCAAGATTGAAATGTGGGAAGCTAATTTTCCATTGGCACATGGCTTTCAGAATCGGTATTTTACCATGGAATACAAATCAATGGTAAAATACCGATTCCTGTGTACATGCACATCTGTGCATGTACACATATGCCATGTGACAGACAGACGTGTCCTTAGGGCATGACTGTGTGCCACATTGCACACATGCCCGTTTTGGGGGTGCTAGAGGGTGTCAAAGTGATACCCCCTGCACCCTTGACAAATTCGGTATTTACCGATTCGGTAAATACTGAATCGGTATTTGAATTGAATCCTATGGGCTTCAAGGCCCATAGGATTCAAACAGACACTCACAGACTGTCACTCATCCATGGAGTTACTCACACACCTAGTCAGTCATGCAAAGAATCAATCACACCTCCATTTCCTCAACTATACAGTTATACACACCTTACTTAATCAAACATATACTAACACATATTTACTCTCTTATACAATCACTGATACAAGTTCACAATGATCCATACAGCCACTCACACATTCACTGGCTCTTATGCACAGTTATTTATATATGTCAACTCTTACATGTACTGTGTTTTACATATGTACTTACTTTGACATGTAGCACTGAAAAATCCAATCACTCACCAATACACTCATGCAGATAGTCAACCGCCCATACAGCTGTTTCCACATGCTCTTTTGAACCCATACATCTACTGAATCAACTGCTCACTCATCTATGCACAGAGTCACATACCTCCCAGCCACCCCCCCACACACACTCACTCTCCCATACAAATACATGGGCAACCAATCAATAACCCATATAGTTACTCATATAGTTACTGATCAACACATGCAGCAGTTTACAGAACAACAGATATAATGATGCACAAATTAAGACAGTTTAGTCACTAACCCATGCACTCAGTGAGACACATTTAATCATTCTCTCATACAGTCAGTCATGCACCTACTAAATCCTTCATCCAGACACTTATACATCCACTCATTCTTCAATATGTAAGACATATTTTAACTTTACAGAAACATACAGTCACTGGATGTTGTCATCAGTGATGTCATCAGTGATGTCATTTGAGATGTCATCAGTGATGTCATTTGAGATGTCATCAGTGATGTCATCAGTGATGTCACTGACCATGTCATGAATGATGTAATATGTGACATCATCAGCAGTGGATTGCGGGTGCGCGATATATAGTTATTACAACTAACTATATATGCAAATTTCTATGGTTTTGTGCGAGTAAATTAAGGTTTTGTAAATGCTAATCCCTAACTATATATGGTCTATAACCAATGGTTTTTTCAGTGAATTTTCATGGTTTTGTAAATGCAAATTCCTAACTATATATGGTCTATAACCTATGGTTTTTTCAGTGAATATATGTAGGTATATATAGTTAGGATTTTTTCTCTATGGGAATTTTGAAAATTCTATGTCTAATAACTTTGGCGTTTGTGGACGGAATCGGCTGAAATCTTCAGGAAAATGGCACCTCTTGTTTTTGAGCAGCCCCTAAAAATATGGGGGGGTTTCGTCAAGGGGGGGCCGAGAAAAAGGGGGGTCCCAAAACGCGTTTTTCCCATTCGTTTTTCCATAGGGCGTTTGGCCTCACTTTTAGCTCGAACGGCTGAATGGCTGAATGGATTTGCACGAAACTTGGCAAAATTGTAGGAACTGTTACCCCGATGTGCCTTTGCTAGGTCTCAATATATGTGCTCCAGTGGATTTTGAGAAATTAATGTTGTAAAAAACATATATATCTGTGACAGCGTCCCGGGTAGCGCTCCGGTTCGCGAACTTTTCGCGTAACGGAACTTTGCGAAGCGAAGCTGATTGGCTCTCTGGTGTCTGTCAACATTCTAAACAGTCCGGAACGGCCGCCATCTTGTCTCTCAGTAGGATCGAGAGACAAGAGGAGGAGAAAAACAAAGGGGGAATTTAATGAAAGGGGGCAAGGTAGACCCCTCTAGACCCCCTAGGAATGATGTTGGGGTTATTAAAGGGTCCCGTGGGGCAAATAAAAAAAATTAGATTTTTTGCGGTAGAAGAGCTTTCCGGTTCGTGAACCGGGTAGCGAACCGTGACGCGAAACGGGAATTCGCCATTTTGTGTTTCGTTTTAATTAAATTACAAGATGGAGGAAAAACAATGTGAGAAATGGGTATAAGGGGGTACGGGAGACGTATCCTGACCCCCTATGTTTTCTGAGGGTGGCTGAGGATGCTCATATATGTTGATACATGTCTTCCAGCGGCTGCGCATGAGCGTTTTTTTTTTTTTTTTGCTGCGTGACGTTTGTTAACGTTCGATTCAAAGGAAATCAGGAAGTGTTGACCGCCATTTTGACACTGCGAGTAAATATATTGTTAAAAATAATTGTTATAAATTAATCCGTATTGATAAACATTGTCTGCGCCATCTTGCTTTTTTTCCAATGCCACACTTTTATCGTGCACGGCTGCCATTTTAGATGCCTTGACCAGACCCACTCTCTGCACGCCGCCGATCCTCAGCATGGCTCCCCACCCTCGCAAGCATCTCCCCCACGTACTGGTCACCCCCGCTCTCTCTCTCATGCATGGGCCATAAACCTCCCCCCATCTGCGCTGCTCTTCCCTGAGAACCACACCCTGTGCCCGCCCGACACCTCCCTTTCACCCTATTCACTACCGCACCCTCTGACACTCCTCTTCCTCTGTGTCTGATTGTCCAGGCCGGTCCCATGCTATCACCTAGCCCTGCGGATGTAGTTTACGGCCCCAACTGTAAAGAATCATCCCTCTTCAAAGGAGTTACAGTAGATCAAGGCCCCCACCCCATGAGATCCTTCTCACCACACGCGTTCCTACTATCTGATAACGACCCTGTATTGTGATTGGGGAGGGGATTCTCACTGTGAGGGTGTGTGGGACCGAGCCTGAAGCGGAAGATTCCAGGGATGCCTTTTTGTACATCAAAGTCTTCACAATTATGTGTCACATTAAAAATATATAGCACTCCAACAAAGTAGTAGGATTATAACACTTTAATAACTTATAAATATATACAACGCTCCAACAAAGTAAACACGTTAAAAAAATTTTTTTTAAACAAAGCAACAATGGGCTGCTGTGAGGTGGCGTCAGTAGCGGTCTGTTGTGCGAATAGTCCGAAGGCAGCACAACGCGCTGAGATCTGGACGGCACCCAGGTGATGTCCTTTACTTGCCGCACTGGTCTTGGCATCCTACAATGCTGCGCCGAAAAACGGCGTGGGGCACCCCGGGGGGGGGGGAGGCGGCGTGAACGGGCCTCCCCAGGTGGAGGCTCGTCTGCTGTAGTGGGGCGCCCCTTTACCGTTTCAGTTGCCATTCAGCGGTTTTCCGCCCGCGTTTGCTGCACTGTGCCTCATCCGCCATTCAGCTGTTTACCACCCGCTCTTGCGGCTACAGCGTCTCGCCCACCATCCAGTTGAGTTGCGCCCGCTCTTGCGGCTACAGCGTCTCGCCCACCATCCAGTTGAATTGCACCCACTCTTGCGGTGCAGCGATAGGCGGCTGCCACAGGACTCTTAAAATGGCGGCCGGCTCTTCGGATTTGGGCCTGGTCCACTAAAATGGCCCTGGGACACATTTGAACTCGGACATTTGCCTGCTAGGGCTTGGGCCCCATTCTCAAAAGCGTCCCCTCAGCCTTGAAGATTCTACAAAAGTCATCGGGCCCCCGACTCCCGCAGGCTTCCGGTGGGGAGCGGCTGCCATGATTGCATGTGGAATGGCCACAACGGAGCTACGAGATGGTGGTGCTCTCATGCTGACGCCAGCTTCAGTCTGAAATATCCAGAAACACTGTAGACTATCAATTCGATGACTTCCGGTGGAGCCCCAACGTGACCCGGTAGGGAAGAACTTGCCCTCCCCTCTTTTGACTGATGGTCCTGTGTACATTTGGAAGTGTAGTTCTATTTGCAGTGTGCAACAGGATTCCATCAATTTGCTTTGTGATTTTGTACGGACATTTAATAAGAAAAGTTTGAAGCAGAAAATGAAGTTGTTGCAAAAATTAGATCCTTGCAAAGTGAGACAAGTGACAGGTTTGCGTGGTCATTCACTGGCTTGTCTTTCCAGGAGAGTATGCCAGAGTGTTTTTCATCATTTCAGGATGCTAGCAGTGCATCACAATAAAGTGAGGAAATTAGTCAGAATGTTGTATTATGCTAAGAGTCCAGCAATTATACTTAAACAATTATGTGCTGCTCTTTTGCATGGTTCTGAAATAGATGTCAAGAATATTTGTGAAGAAATTGAGTTTTGTTACTTTGGAAGTAAAGATGAGAATGTTCAAATTGACCTAGAAGTAGAGGGTAATGTTGAAGATAATGTACAGGTTTCCAGTACAGATAATTTTCAGAAGGAAATTGCCACGTTTCAGATGAAATCAAGTGAGAGGCCTAATTTCACGTGTGTGTGTTGTCGACGCACTTATTACAAGAATCAGATTAAGTTAGTGGATTTATATGCAAAAAGTGAAAGGGAAAATAATAGTGAATGAAAGGATTTTGTCACATAATTGATGGTAGAAAATTGTTTTGATTTGGGATCGGATCAACGTGTGTGTACTTATTGTTGTAACAAATTAAACCAAAACCAGATGCCTGCTAGGGCGGTTCATAATAATCTGGAATTGGTTGAGATTCCTTCTGAATTGAAGGATTTAAATACTTATGAATCTATTTTGATTCAAAGTATCTATCCCTTTCAGGCTATTGTAAGAATGGAGCCAAAGACAGGGAAGTTGCCTCCATCAGATTTACAGAGAGGATTAAAGGGAAGAGTTGTTTATTTGCCTCTAGATTTGAACAAAAACATTAACACAATTGGAGTAGAAAAAGTGGAAGAGGAACCTCTGGTCATCTTAGTTAATGGGGTTCCGACAAAGAATAAGAAAATATGGCAAGATTTAGTGGATGTTAGGAAAGTCAAAAAGGCAACATTGTATTTGAAGAAAAATAATAAGTACTATAAGAATGTATATGTTGCAGAAGAGGAAGTAAGTGATGAAGAGGATAGCAATTTGTGTGCTGGCCAAATTGAGAAAGTAGAGGCCTCTAAAAGTGAAGAAATATATGAACATTATAGTGTTCATCCTTTGCATTCCAAGGAAGTCATGGGGAATGCGATTGAGTTGTTTCAAATGAAACAAGCCAAAGGGAGTCCCATTAGTGTTTGGGAGGAAAGTTTGGAAGCTCGGTGTTTCCCACAGCTATTTCCAACAGGTCAAGGAGGAAGATATGATGAGCGACCTCATCAAATTCCTGCTTCTGAATACCGGACTTTACGATTGTATGCAGAAGATCCTAGGTTTCGTCAATGCATTCCCTATTTGTTTCATCTCCTGTTTGAAAGCGATCTGTCTGGACTGTCATATGCAGTGAACCACATCTTGAAAAGTGGTATACAGATGCGAAACATCTCGGCAAGTGACTTTATGCATAAAGTCAATGTCCAAGACAGTATTTTGGATTCTCACCTAATTAATCTCATGGCGTGTCAGCGTGGTACTAATGAATACTGGTACCGTCGTCATGGTGATTTAAAATGTATGCTGAGGAACTTAGGAACTCCGACATGGTTCCTCACTCTGAGCTGTGCCGAGTATGGCTGGGAAGACTTACTTGAATTTCTACGAGAGGCAAATGGAAACCTTGAAAACATTGAATTCAAGACACCCGGAAAACTGTGTTCTCTGGATCCAGTGAATGTATGCAGGTATTTCAATCATAGATTTGAAGCTATGATGTCTTTCATCATGAATAAGAAGAATCCACCTCTTGGAGAGGTGTTGGATTTCTTCTGGAGAAAGAAGTACCAAGCAAGAGGTGCTCCTCATATACATATGCTGCTGTGGATCAAGGATGCACCTAAATTTGGAACAGATCCGGATGACTTAGTGATGAATTTCATAGAACAGTATTCTACGTGTGCTGTTCCAAACGCAACGGAGAAGAAAAGCCTAAGAGAACAAGTTCTACGTTTCCAAAGCCATCGTTGTGGAAAGTACTGTCGTCGTAAATTCAGAAACAAGGACAAGTTCTACACCAAATGTCGTTTCAACTTTCCACGACCGGTGATTTCTAAAGGAAAAGTGAACAGTTTGATGTCTTCTCTGCGACATAATGTGACGAGGAAATCACCCAAAAATACATACAATTTGAAAAGGAACGAAGAGTCCAAGTTCATCAACGACTACAACCCAGTGATTTTGTCCATGTGGAATGCTAACATGGATATACAGTTTGTGGCTGACAACTGTATGGCTGTGGCTCGGTATGTGACATCTTACATCACCAAAAAAGAAAAGACAGAATTGAAGGATATGTGGGAGGACATTTCCCATGAAAAGAGCCTCAGTAAGAAGTTGTACAGTTTCAGTCTGAAGATGTTGTCGCATCGAGAAATAGGAGCTTACGAATGTTCTGACCGGTTGTCTTCAGCAAGTCTTTATTCTAAATCCAGGAGTATCGTTTGGGCGAGTCTTGGTCTTGCTGCAACACGTAATCGAGTTCTAAAACCTGTGCGGGAAATTGAGTATTTGGCGGAAAAGGAGCCAAACAGTACCGACATTTTGAAGACCAACATGTTGGATACATATTATCCAAATCGAAGCAGTCACCTCGAGAATGTTTGTTTGTATGAGGTTCTACAAAATTACATATTCAAGAGGAACATCAAAGAAGATATTGAGAAAGGAGTGTATGCTGTAATTGGAAGTGAGGGATGTCTGGTGAAGCAAAGAAAATGCCACTTGGTAAATCATCGAAAATTGAGTGGCGAATCTCCAGAAAAAAAGGAGTTTTTCTATTTAGCACTTTTGCAACTTTTCAAGCCCTGGCGTGCAGAAGAGGAACTGCTTGGAGATTTCCTTTGTTACGAAGACTCTTTCAATGCCGCCAAGGACACCATAGAATGTCCTGCTTTTCCCCAATATCAAGAAATGTTGACTTTGGAAATTGAGCAGGAAGCAACGATTGCAGCCGAGATTGCCAGAGACAGTTCTCAGGACAGTCAGAGTTCTGTTTCATTGAGTCAGGATCCACTAGGAGGACCTATTATCGAAAATGAAGCTGCCACTGCTATGAATGAAGTGGAAAGAGCCATGGCACATGCTCAGGAGGATGCGGTTAACTTAGAAGACTTGGAAAAACAACTCAACGTTGAGCAGAGGAAAATATATGAAGTTACCAAGCAAATTGATCATGGATTAAGTCATGAGAAGAAAGAGTGCTCATGTACATCGTTGAAGCCTGTCCGACTGTACGTGAGTGGAGAAGCGGGAACTGGAAAAAGTTTCCTTATTAAAGCAATTTTTTGTTATTTGCAGGAAAGGACTGAGTCATTGCTGTCTTGTGTGGTTACCGCTCCTACTGGACTGGCAGCACATAACATTAAAGGAATTACTTTGCATCGTCTACTGATGCTGCCAGTGGAGCATGACAACAAATTACAATACCACAAGTTATCTGGGGATGCTTGTTGTGAAGTTTCAAGAGTCTTGAGGAAAATGAAACTTCTTATCATTGACGAAGTAAGCATGGTTTCCAATGTCATGCTTGCCTTTGTGCATTTGAGAATGCAAGAAGTTCTTAAAACTGAGTATGATGTGTTATTTGGTGGCAAACACATCATTGTTTTCGGAGATCTTCTACAGCTGACACCAGTAAAAGGACAACCTGTGTTCAAAATACTCACGCATGAAGATACCAGGAAGTGCCTAGGGAGCATTGGCAACGTCAATATATGGTTAAACTTCAATTATGCTGAACTGCATGAAAATATGCGTCAGGCGAAGGATGAAGATTACAAGAATATTCTACAAGATATTAGAATTGGAAAAGTGACCGAGCATGGAAAAGAAGCTTTAAATGCACGATTACTGTCAAATTTATATCCAGAACAAGACGTTGTGCCTGAGAATATTTTTCAGAAAATTACTGAGAAGAAATCCGGAATATGTTTGATGCCAACTCTTGCAGAATGTGCCATCTTCAACAACAAAATGTTGCATTTAGAAAAGCAAGAGATTGTGAAACTGGAAGCTATTGACAGAATAGAGCATATGGGATCAACAATTATTTTGTCTGAGAATTTGAAATCAAAATTGGATTCATTAGAGAAGACTATATCTAAAACAGCGGGTTTTGAAAAGACTTTGAATGTGTGTTTAAATTGCCGAATCATTTTGAGAAGGAATTGACATGTTGAAAGAGGTCTGGTAAATGGATCAATGGGTAATGTTGTTGATTTTGAGAAATACAGAAATAGAGATGGAATTGAATTTTTAAAAATTAAATTTGATGGTATTGAGGAAGTACAGCTAATTGGTCGTTGTTCTGCTAGGTTTTTGCTTGTTAAAGACTTATATGTTCGCCGTAAACAGTTTCCTGTTTGCTTGGCATATGCGGTGACAATCCATAAATCGCAAGGTTTAAGTGTAGATAGTGCATTGGTGAATATTGGCAGTTCTGTGTTCAAGGAAGGTATGGCATATGTGGCATTGTCACAAGTTAGATCTTTATCGGGATTGTACTTGATTGACTGTGATTTCACAAACATTTGTGCAGATCTAGATTGTGTTAAGGAATACAATAGGTTAAGAAGAGAGTATGCGCCACATTTGCCTCAATATCCTTTGTTTGAGAAACGTGTGGTAGGCCGGAAACGAAGAAATATCAGTAATAGTAGGGAGGTTGTAGCAAAAAGGCCAAAAGTCGATGAACCAAAAATTGTAAGCAGGAAGAAAACGGATTCTTTTGAAGATGTTGTCGGTTTTCAATTTGAAAACAGTTCTGGTGTCAACTGCTATGCAAATGTAGTGGTTAATGTTCTCTTTTCACTAGAGACTTTAAAAGAACAGATTGTGTTCAATTCGGAACAAAGTTTATGCTGTTTGTTGAATTCTGTGTTAGAGAAATGTAGCACTGATCGAACAAAAGTAGAAAGTGTGTCTGAAGTTCGTTATCTGTTAGACGAATGTTCAGGTCAAACAGACTTCTCTGAAAATAATCAGGAGGATTGTCAGGAGTTTTTAATGTATATGCTTGATGTATTGCAAGATGAGGGTGTAGCTGTAGATCACCTGTTTGGGCTTTCTTATCAATGGCAGCATGACTGCGAGAACTGTGGGGTATCAAGTACATCTAGTGTAGACTCAGAAAGATTTATATATTTAACTTTGCCAGACAGTAAATCAGTGTCTTTTAATAAGCTAGTAAAAGCAGCTGATCACAACATGGAGTGTAGCCAATGTAAATCTGAAATGATGTCAACATTATTTATACGAAGATATGGCCAGTATGTCATTTTAATGTTCCAACGATGTAGGCCTGATGGAACAAAATTGACAACTTTAATAAAAAATGTTGTTGCTTCGCAGTTGTCAATATCAGGAAAGACTTTTGTAACTGTAGCAATAATCTATCATGACGGTCCTACAACAACATCAGGACATTACACAGCTTATTTAAAGTCTAGAAACGGCTGGTCATTCTGCAACGATTCTGTTGTTTTTAAAACCAAAATTTTAGGGAAAGGATCTCGGAATGTGCTCTGAGGAATTTCAAGAGGTTCATGGAGTAGAGGGAATGTAAGTCTGCAATGCTGTCTAGATTATTGATCCAAAATTTTGATTATAATGTCATTTTAAAAATCCAACTATATAAACCTGATGCAAGTAAGTCTGCTTCATAGTGTGATAGGAAAAGTAGAACATGAGTGAGCAAGAAGAGTAAGATATTAGTAGTTCAGGATTGTGAAAGTAATCTTAAAGGTTTTCTTTCTGAAAGTTGCGAAAATAGAAAAAGACGGGATTTGGTTACAAGAATTCCAAAAGTTGTAAATCGCTCTAACATGATTTGGCCATATGGAAATATTTTTCAAAACGATGGAGGTTTTCTTTCAGAAAGTGGCGGGCTGAAAATATTAATAGCACAAAGGAGTGTAAGCTATTCATAGGACATCCTTTGACGTCATGGAAAGTAAGTTAATTTTTATGACTTTTAAATTCAGATTTCTTATGTTGATTGGGTTTTTTAAACACAATCATTTTGATTGTGTTTTTTTTCCCCGCTGTTACATGATGAATACCTTCAAGTCACTGTTTTAGCGAAAATTGATACATTCTGAGAACAGCAAAAATAAACCATTTAACATGTATAATTAATTCTCTACTTTTTGTACTTATGATATACATTTAGGAATGTGAGGTAGATATGGAGAAACTGAGGCTTCTGTAAGTGTCAAAGTTAATGCTTACAGTGCTGCACTTCTGGGTACTGTTTTTTTTTAAACCTGAATAGGCCTCACCTCAAACAAACCTCTGGAAAGGACACATCTTATTTGCATCCTAAAACAATTATTTAAAATGTTAGAGACAATTTTATGATGGCTTTACATCTCTTTTGCATTGCCATTGCATCACTATTGTGAGACATCAGCAGTGTAAAAGATGCACCATGTTCCAAAATAGGCCTCACTTCATCAGCATCAAGATACTGTTTGTTTAAAATATATATCTTTAGGACTGTGTAGGGGACGTAGAGAAGCAGAGGCTTCTGTAAATGTCAAAGTTGTTGAAAAACTGTTTGTTCTTGAACCTTTTCCCTTGTCTTTTCTAATTTTTAAATACATGTTTTAATATTTTTGAAATGTTTCTTCTCTCTTTCACAGATTGAAAGTATGAAAAAAGAATTGAAAAAGTTAACAAGAATTATAAGGTAAATGTTTTCTACTCTTTTCGTTACATTTCAATCACATTCACCTACTATAGAGCTTCAGACTATAGAGCTTTAAACAAAGATTATTTAAATGTGCAAATTTGGAGCTGTGCCCGTGGGTTTTGGTTCAATTCACAAGTGCATTGACCTAAAATGCGTGTGCACATTACCAAATCGCCGTCTGTTTCCTCAGGCGTACTCCTGCGTACTATAGTGAAGTTTAGCTTCACTATAAATGCCCCGGCTGCTTTACCTTCTCATTCTACTGTCCCCGCTTCGTCCCCTCTCCTGTCTGCCGTGTGCATTTCTCCTCTCCCCCCCCTCATAGTAACGCCACTCACACACGCAACGCCATTCACACACGCAACGCCATTCACACACGCAACGCCACTCACACACACAACGCCACTCACGCACACAACGTCACTCACACACACTACGCCATTCACACACGCAAATCATCCACGCAATGCCACTAATCCACGCAATACCACTCATCCTCACAACACCAATAATCCACACAACGCCAATTATCCACGCAATGCCTCTCATCCACACAACGCCACTCATCCATTTACAAAACCAAAAGAACAAACTCTTCTATTGTGAAACCTATTGCATTTTCAATGCTTGATTCTTTCACTTCCTTATGTATTTTTTTTTCCACAATTATATCCTCTTCCTTTTTTTCTTAGGTAAATAAATCTATTAAACACCATTTCTGGTTTAGTCCCTTTTGCTGTCTTTCTTTTAACATTACTCTCTGTTTTCTTCCCTTGTACTTACTCCTTTATTTTTTTTTTTTTAAATTGGGGTTAGCTCCCGGTTTGCGAACCGGCGAGCGAACCGAAAAGCGAACTAAAAAAAAACAGCTTGCCAGAGTGTTACACATTCTAGCAATTTTTGTAAAAAGGGGAGGTAGTTCTGAAAATAACTTTTTTTTAATTTTTTTGTTGTTTTATATTTTTTTTTCTTTTTTGAACATTATTTGTTTTTTTGTATTTTTTGAACACTTTTTTGTTTTTTTTGTTTTTTTTCAAAGGGAAAGAACAAAAAGAGGCATTGAAAAGGGCTCAACTGGAGCAAAAAAAAAAATTAAAACTTGGGGCGTTTGGAGCATCGGTGTTTCTCGAATGCTAAATTAATTAATTTCACACTCATGTTTGCGCATGAAATTAAAGTTCCACAATGTAAGCAAGTGAGCTTCATAAGGACAAAATTTCTTTGAATATTGGCCACTGTTTCGCTTGCCTCTGCAACTGTGAGAGAAATATCAGTAGATGTTCTGGCCACCGAAGTTGGGAGGTTCTCTTGTAGTTCACGCATCTCTGCTCGACTATAATTTAATGAATGCCACCTCTGCATATGTCGGTCATCGTGTGGTTTCCATAGCTGTATTTCTTATCAGTGCCCCTGGATAATTTATCTTTGCATATAAGGCACGTAGCATATCGTGCATTGACTTTTTTCTCTCCAGGTGGAATGGAAAAAAATTGCCAAATAAAGCTATTTTTGTGATGAGATACCCGGGGTAACTCTTTGACAAATTGTGGTGCCTCTTCTTTCTCTCCCTCTTCTGGATCTTCTTCCTCCTCTGGATTGCCAAGAAACTGTGCAGGTGGTTCTCTCTTCCTATGAGGAGATGGTGGTGGTGGTGGTGGGGGTGCACCAGCTGAAGCTACCATTGAAGCCATTTTTTAATCAGAGCAAATGATCAGGTCTTCCTTTCTCAAAGTTGAAAGTCAGAGTGAGAAAAAAGGTGGGGGCTTTCATCATTTGGGAAAAAAAATAGTTCTAAACCAATGAAAAGTGTTATTTTTAGGTCACATGACCTAGTCTTACATCATTAGGAAACCAAAAGTGAAATGAACCAATGAAAACTTTTATAAACAAGTCACATGACCTGTTCCGCTCACGTTACGCGGTGCGCGCCGCGCCCCGGATCGCTTCCGGTTCGCGGTCCGGAGCACTTCCGGGAGCGCTAACGCGGCGCATCATAAGACGCATTACGCGACAACGTGATATGTCGCGTTTCCGCGACGCGTCACGATGTTGATTTCTGATGCGGTAGTTGCGCAAACGGAACGTTTACCGGTTAGCGGACCGGGCCGCGGCATCAAATTGAGCTAACGGAAAGCTTCCCGGTTCGCGAACTAGGAGCGAACCCAAAAAATATTTTTTTAAAAATTAATCATAAACATATAAAATATAATTTGGGATATAAAGAAAAAGACATTTTACAGCTACAGATATTAGCTTTTAAAAAACCATTGCAATTCAATGAAAAAAACCATAGGTTATAGACCATATATAGTTAGGAATTAGCATTTACAAAACCATATTTTACTCACACAAAACCATTGAAATTCGCATATATAGTTAGTTGCACTAACTATATATCGCGCACCCGCAATCCACTGCTGATGATGTCACATAATACATCATTCATGACATGGTCAGTGACATCACTGATGACATCACTGATGACATCATCCAGTGACTGTATTTTTCTTTAAAGTTAAAATATGTCTTACATATTGAAGAATGAGTGGATGTATAAGTGTCTGGATGAAGGATTTAGTAGGTGCATGACTGACTGTATGAGTGAGTGATTAAATGTGTCTCACTGAGTGCATGGGTTAGTGACTAAACTGTCTTAATTTGTGCATCATTATGTCTGTTGTTCCGTGAACTGCTGCATGTGTTAATCAGTAGCTATATGAGTAACTATATGGGTTATTGATTGGTTGCCCAAGTATTTGTATGGGAGACTGAGTATGTATGTGAGTGGCTGGGAGGTGTATGACTCTGTGCATAGATGTGTGAGCAGTTGATTCACTAGATGTATGGGTTCAAACGTGCATGTGGAAACAGCTGTATGGACGGTTGACTGTCTGCATGAGTGTATTGGTGAGTGATTGGATTTCTCAGTGCTACATGTCAAAGTAAGTACATATGTAAAACACAGTCCATGTAAGAGTTGACATATATAAATAACTGTGCATAAGAGCCAGTGAATGTGTGAGTGGCTGTATGGATCATTGTGAACTTGTATCAGTGATTGTATAAGAGAGTAAATATGTGTTAGTATATGTTTGATTAAGTAAGGTGTGTATAACTGTATAGTTGAGGAAATGGAGGTGTGATTGATTCTTTGAATGACTGAATAGGTGTGTGAGTAACTCCATGGATGAGTGACAGTCTGTGAGTGTCTGTTTACACTGATTGTATCTAAGGTTATTTTAGGGTCTGAAGAGGTTGATCGTATTGTCACATGAATGATATCATCAGTGATGTGATAAGTAATGACAAATGAGATGTTATCAGTGATTTTAATCAGTGATGTCATTTGAGATGTCATCAGTGATGTCATCAGTGATGTCACTGACCATGTCATGAATGATGTAATATGTGACATCATCAGCAGTGGATTGCGGGTGCGCGATATATAGTTAGTGCAACTAACTATATATGCGAATTTCAATGGTTTTGTGTGAGTAAAATATGGTTTTGCAAATGCTAATTCCTAACTATATATGGTCTATAACCTATGGTTTTTTCATTGAATATATATATATATATATACATATAAAATAAATAAATAAATAAATAAATAAATAAATAAATAAATAAATAAATAAATAAATATCAAAAGCTTTAAAATGTCAAGTACGTGGTAGGTAAAAACATTTTCGTGTCTATGCACGCTGATGTGCTTTGAACGCTGCCCCCTCCCCCCTCTTTTCTTTTAGGAGTATTCTCTGTTTGCAGATAGTGAAGGGTAGGTAGCGCAGGCCTTGCCCCCGTTGTAATCCGTCGTGCCTGCTTCCCTCTCCATTTGATTGATTGTTATCCAAGCATTTACTGTTTTGGAATTGGTTCTCTTTGGTTCATTCTCTGTTTTTTCAGTGAATATATATATATATATATATATATATATATATATATATATATATATATATATATATATATATATATATATATATATATATATATATATATATATATATATATATATATATATATATATATATATATATATATATATATATATATATATATATATATATATATATATATATATATTACCTACTGGCGGTCGCCAGTAGGTAGTTATAGTTAGGATTTTTTTCAATGTTAAATCTCAAAATTCTATTTGGAATAACTTTTGCGCCGGTTGACGAATCTGCCTGAAAATTTCCTGAAAATGGCCTCGCGGCGTTCCGGTCCTTCCCTGAAAGTTTGGGGGGGATTTGTCAAGCGGGGGCCGAGATAAAAGGGGGGTCCCAAAACGCGTTTTCCCCATGTTAATTTCCATAGGGCGGTCGATTTCACTTTTAGCCCGAACGGCTGAATGGATTTCCACCAAACTTGGCAAAATTGTAGGGACTGGTAGCCCGATGTGCCTTTGCTATGTCTCAAGATATGTGCTCCAGTGGATTTTGAGTAATTAATGTTCAAAAAAATATATATATCTGTAGCCGCGCTCCGGTACGCGCTCCGGTACGCGCACCGGGCGCGCCACGCGACTTGCGCGCAGAAAGCTGATTGGCTCTTAGTTGTCTGTAAACATTCTAAACAGTCCGGAGCGGCCGCCATCTTGTCTATCGGTAAAATCTAGTCATAAGAGGTGGCAAAAACAAAGGGGGGAATTGACCATAAGGGGGTAGGGTAGACCCCCCCTGACCCCCTAGGTTTGATATGGGGGCCAGGGGTTTGCGTTTTTCGCGGGGGAAGCGCCCGGTACGCGCACCGGGGAGCGCACCGGGGAGCGCTCCAAGGAGGGTACTTTGGAAAAATAATCACTTTAAAAAATTGTATGTTTATTAATTGTTTTTTTTATTTTTTGTAAGTACCTACATGTAGGTACCAATGCAGAGACTTTAATTTAATGTACACCATCTCCTCTGTAGATATCTTGCATGTTGTTATTGTATTTCTTGTGGTATATGGAAGTTATAACATAGTCTGTCTGGAAAGCAGAAACAGATCTTTTAAGCACTCCCTGAGAATTTCTAGGGGATCATGAGTAGTCTATCCTGCTCCCTTATGAAAAAGAGGTGTAAAATATACATAGGAGATACTATAGTGTGAGAAAGGTAGTAACTATGAGTAAACTTACTATGTAATAATAGAAAAATAGTTGAACAGTATAATATAAGTCTCACTTTATATTTTAAAAAATTTTTGTAATACTTTATGAATTACATATAAAAATGAATATTGTCTCAAACAATTTGAAATTATTAAATATAAATTTATTCCTCTGATTCTTTTTCATAATTTAATAAAATTTCTAACATAATATTGTCCGGAATTTCCTCATAATTATAAGTACATGATTCCATTTGTTCCAAACATTCTATAAACTGTTCATCCAAAGAGTCATCCATGAAATCAACTTCTTTTTTTTGCTCTTCTGGTTTTTCCACCTTTACTTTGATAGAAGTATCATTTGCCTTATTTTCTCCTTCCATTTTCTTTCTGAAAATTGCATAGAAAATAACTATATTAGTAGAGTTAGGGTACTGTATACCAGAGAAGCCTAACTCAATCCATAACTATTACAGAGAAGTCTATCTCTATCTCTAAGTATTAAAGAGGGATAGCATATAACTAACAGAATATTTTTTCAGAAATTAACTTAAAGGGTACAATATACTTCCATAATAACAATTTACCTTAGAGAAATCAGTTGAAGTTGTCAGTGATATTTGTTTTCAAATGTACTTCTGGAAGCAGTAGTCAAAATGGCTGTGTTTCCCTCTCTTCTTTTATATATATTCTTGTACTTAACCAATCAAACGTCAGGAAATAATCGTAGAAAATGAAAGATACTTTTTAATTGGTTGTAAATTCTAACATTACAAGTGTGTTTTTGTCATGTAATTTACCTCAGGATATTTAGACAGGCCTGTAGCCTAAATGTCTCAATGGAATTTCACCAAATTTGGGCAAATGGTAGAGACTGCTATGTAGTAGGGCCTATTCTATATTTGATGAAAGTGTCTCCATTGCGTTTTCCGTAATTTACTTTCCCCCCCTTTTTTATTGTGCGCTTACCGGTGCGCGCTCCGGTGCGCGCACCGGCAGCGTAACGGAAGCCCTCCATTTTGTGTTTCGGGACAATCGAGTCACAAGATGGAGGGCAATCAATGTTCGGTATGGCTAGAAGGGGGCACAGTAGAGACTTCTTGACCCTCTACGTTTTCTGAGGGGGTCTTAGGAGGCTCATAAAGGTGAAAACAAAAAAAAAATATGTGATATTTTTCGCGGGGGAAGCGCCCGGTACGCGCACCGGGGAGCGTACCAGGAAGCGTACTTTGGTGAAAAATAGTGAAAAAAGTTAAAAAAAATAAACGTTTTGAATGATCAGAGGTAGGGTAGCTCTGAAAAGAGCTTTTGGGTTCTGTGGTTGATTTAGGTACCTACAAGTAGGTTCCAATGCACATTCTTAAATTCAGGAGGAATACTCTATTCCCTTCATCTGAGAAGTGCACTCCATCTCCTCTGTAGATGTCTTGCATGTTGTAACGCAAGTTATTATTGTATATTGAACCCATTCCATAGTCTCTCATGTAAGCAGAAACAGATTTATTCACATGTTTCCGTGCTATCTCAAATTGTGGACAAAATTGGTTGGACCAGTTCCATTTCTGTCTTTGGCATATATTGGAATATACCAAGGCAGTGTGGGGAAAAAGTATCATCAATTGATGAAAGGTGTCCTTTAAAAGCATTTCCAGACCTACCCCAGTCAATGTGCCTAGATCGTTCCCACCACAGTGCACAATTATAAGGTCAGGTTCTGGCAGATGCAAAAAGGTTTTCACCAATGGTATCAATTGGTGACATTTTAATCCTCTGTGGCCAATCCACTTGATTTCCACATTTGATAAATCAAGGTTATGAAAATTTCTGCTAGCTGCATACCTTTGAGCCCAGTGGATGTAGCTATGTCCAATAATCCAGACAGAGTACATGATGTGAGAAGGTTCTGGTCCAGTCAGATGAAGTGTGGGAATGAAATGGTAGTTGGAACAGTAGGAGTTTACAAAAAAATAATTGTGGAGTTTCTCTGCTCTTGAATCACAAGCAATGATTGGTGGATTCAGATAGTTGAAAACTGAAAGTTAGGGTGCATGGTTATGTTGTGTGAAAGAAGCAATTTGAATGGTTTAAAAAAAGTCACCAAAAGCAAAAATACCCTGTATAGGCTGCTGTATTGAGAGGTCAAACATCCTTGCTGAGTTAATTTGCAACATTGTAAGATAAACTTTTGAACCTTACAGTTCAGTTAGGAGGGAGTTGCTATGGTAACAGATAGAAAGGTTTGAGAGGGGGATGGGTGTTGGTTTGAAAATAGTGAGGGAAGAGTTTTCATTGGTTGAATTAAGGCATATGTGTACAAAGATAGAGATTTTCTATGCCAGTCTTGGTTTCAGTGTATTGAGAGCACACCTTTTCCTCTGCTAAAGAAAAATTGGTGTGTGTGTCTGACACTGTTTTCAATCTCCAAAAGCATTTGTAAAGGTAAGTAATGATTCATTTAATTTAGATAAAGATTTATTTGCTCTATGGAGAATATTTTGAAGCAGATAGTTATGTTTTAGAAGTGAAATTGTATGTTAGTATATAAGTCCTGCGCAGTGTTTCTTACATGTTATTCAAAAATCGATTTTTTGGTGCAATTGATTGGCATATGCATTTGGCCCTTATTTATGAATGCCATGTGCAGCTGATGCATCAGTTTAAACATGGGTAATAAGTGATGCACTGGTGGCGCAAGGCCTTTATAAATCAGACCCTGACTTTGTTTGATGATATTGAGTGGTTGTACATAGGTTCTGCGAAGTGTTTCTTACATGTTATTCAAAAATCGATTTTTTGGTGCAATTGATTGGCATATGCATTTGGCCCTTATTTATGAATGCCATGTGCAGCTGATGCATCAGTTTAAACATGGGTAATAAGTGATGCACTGGTGGCGCAAGGCCTTTATAAATCAGACCCTGACTTTGTTTGATGATATTGAGTGGTTGTACTTAGGTTCTGCGCAGTGTTTCTTATATGTTATTCAAAAATCGATTTTTGGGTGCAATTGATTGGTATATGCATTTGGCCCTTATTTATGAATGCCATGTGCAGCTGATGCATCACTTTAAACATGGGTAATAAGTGATGCACTGGTGGCGCAAGGCCTTTATAAATCAGACCCTGACTTTGTTTGATGATATTGAGTGGTTGTACATAGGTTCTGTGCAGTGTTTCTTACATGTTATTCAAAAATCGATTTTTGGGTGCAATTGATTGGTATATGCATTTGGTTCTTTTTTATGATTGCCATGTGCAGCTGATGCATGACTTTAAACATGGGTAATAAGTGACGCACTGGTGGCGCAAGGCTTTCATAAATAAGGCCCTGACTTTCTTTGATGATATTGAGTGGTTGTACATAGGTTCTGCCCAGTGTTTCTTACATGTTATTCAAAAATCGATTTTTGGGTGCAATTGATTGGTATATGCATTTGGCCCTTATTTATGAATGCCATGTGCAGCTGATGCATCACTTTAAACATGGGTAATAAGTGATGCACTGGTGGCGCAAGGCCTTTATAAATCAGACCCTGACTTTGTTTGATGATATTGAGTGGTTGTACATAGGTTCTGCGCAGTGTTTCTTACATGTTATTCAAAAATCGATTTTTGGGTGCAATTGATTGGTATATGCATTTGGCCCTTATTTATGAATGCCATGTGCAGCTGATGCATCACTTTAAACATGGGTAATAAGTGATGCACTGGTGGTGCAAGGCCTTTATAAATCAGACCCTGACTTTGTTTGATGATATTGAGTGGTTGTACATAGGTTCTGCGAAGTGTTTCTTACATGTTATTCAAAAATCGATTTTTTGGTGCAATTGATTGGCATATGCATTTGGCCCTTATTTATGAATGCCATGTGCAGCTGATGCATCAGTTTAAACATGGGTAATAAGTGATGCACTGGTGGCGCAAGGCCTTTATAAATCAGACCCTGACTTTGTTTGATGATATTGAGTGGTTGTACTTAGGTTCGGCGCAGTGTTTCTTATATGTTATTCAAAAATCGATTTTTGGGTGCAATTGATTGGTATATGCATTTGGCCCTTATTTATGAATGCCATGTGCAGCTGATGCATCACTTTAAACATGGGTAATAAGTGATGCACTGGTGGCGCAAGGCCTTTATAAATCAGACCCTGACTTTGTTTGATGATATTGAGTGGTTGTACATAGGTTCTGTGCAGTGTTTCTTACATGTTATTCAAAAATCGATTTTTGGGTGCAATTGATTGGTATGTGCATTTGGCTCTTTTTTATGATTGCCATGTGCAGCTGATGCATGACTTTAAACATGGGTAATAAGTGACGCACTGGTGGCGCAAGGCTTTCATAAATAAGGCCCTGACTTTCTTTGATGATATTGAGTGGTTGTACATAGGTTCTGCCCAGTGTTTCTTACATGTTATTTAAAAATCGATTTTTGGGTGCAATTGATTGGTATATGCATTTGGCCCTTATTTATGAATGCCATGTGCAGCTGATGCATCACTTTAAACATGGGTAATAAGTGATGCACTGGTGGCGCAAGGCCTTTATAAATCAGACCCTGACTTTGTTTGATGATATTGAGTGGTTGTACATAGGTTCTGCGCAGTGTTTCTTACATGTTATTCAAACATCGATTTTTGGGTGCAATTGATTGGTATATGCATTTGGCCCTTATTTATGAATGCCATGTGCAGCTGATGCATCACTTTAAACATGGGTAATAAGTGATGCACTGGTGGTGCAAGGCCTTTATAAATCAGACCCTGACTTTGTTTGATGATATTGAGTGGTTGTACATAGGTTCTGCGAAGTGTTTCTTACATGTTATTCAAAAATCGATTTTTTGGTGCAATTGATTGGCATATGCATTTGGCCCTTATTTATGAATGCCATGTGCAGCTGATGCATCAGTTTAAACATGGGTAATAAGTGATGCACTGGTGGCGCAAGGCCTTTATAAATCAGACCCTGACTTTGTTTGATGATATTGAGTGGTTGTACTTAGGTTCTGCGCAGTGTTTCTTATATGTTATTCAAAAATCGATTTTTGGGTGCAATTGATTGGTATATGCATTTGGCCCTTATTTATGAATGCCATGTGCAGCTGATGCATCACTTTAAACATGGGTAATAAGTGATGCACTGGTGGCGCAAGGCCTTTATAAATCAGACCCTGACTTTGTTTGATGATATTGAGTGGTTGTACATAGGTTCTGCGCAGTGTTTCTTACATGTTATTCAAAAATCGATTTTTGGGTGCAATTGATTGGTATGTGCATTTGGCTCTTTTTTATGATTGCCATGTGCAGCTGATGCATGACTTTAAACATGGGTAATAAGTGACGCACTGGTGGCGCAAGGCTTTCCTAAATCAGACCCTGACTTTGTTTGATGATATTGAGTGGTTGTACATAGGTTCTGCCCAGTGTTTCTTACATGTTATTTAAAAATCGATTTTTGGGTGCAATTGATTGGTATATGCATTTGGCCCTTATTTATGAATGCCATGTGCAGCTGATGCATCACTTTAAACATGGGTAATAAGTGATGCACTGGTGGCGCAAGGCCTTTATAAATCAGACCCTGACTTTGTTTGATGATATTGAGTGGTTGTACATAGGTTCTGCGCAGTGTTTCTTACATGTTATTCAAACATCGATTTTTGGGTGCAATTGATTGGTATATGCATTTGGCCCTTATTTATGAATGCAATGTTCAGCTGATGCATCAGTTTAAACATGGGTAATAAGTGATGCACTGGTGGCGCAAGGCCTTTATAAATCAGACCCTGACTTTGTTTGATGATATTGAGTGGTTGTACATAGGTTCTGCGCAGTGTTTCTTACATGTTATTCAAAAATCGATTTTTGGGTGCAATTGATTGGTATATGCATTTGGCTCTTTTTTATGATTGCCATGTGCAGCTGATGCATCACTTTAAACATGGGTAATAAGTGATGCACTGGTGGCGCAAGGCCTTTATAAATCAGACCCTGACTTTGTTTGATGATATTGAGTAGTTGTACATAGGTTCTGCGCAGTGTTTCTTACATGTTATTCAAAAATCGATTTTTGGGTGCAATTGATTGGTATATGCATTTGGCTCTTTTTTATGATTGCCATGTGCAGCTGATGCATCACTTTAAACATGGGTAATAAGTGATGCACTGGTGGCGCAAGGCCTTTATAAATCAGACCCTGACTTTGTTTGATGATATTGAGTAGTTGTACATAGGTTCTGCGCAGTGTTTCTTACATGTTATTCAAAAATCGATTTTTGGGTGCAATTGATTGGTATTTGCATTTGGCCCTTATTTATGAATGCCATGTGCAGCTGATGCATCACTTTAAACATGGGTAATAAGTGACGCACTGGTGGCGCAAGGCCTTTAAAAATAAAGCCATGAGTTGCTATTGTATAAACTTAAATATGTTGCAATTTATTGTTTATATTGTTTGCTTTTTAACATTACTTTGTTGTTTGCTAATAGTGGTCTTTAATGTGTTTTTTTAACAGAACAACAGATTCAAATCAACTTCTGAAAAGGAAGCAAAAATGCCTTCAAGGCAAAGAAATATCAAAAATACCATACGGAAAAGGAGAACATCAACAACAGACTTTATGGAATCCTCTTCAACAAGTACTTCAAAAAACACCAGAAAAGCTTCTGGTAAGCCAATTAAGTCCTTTCTTCGCAACATATGTCGTAGGAAAAAAAATGAAATTGCTAATGTGAATATACAGAAAAAGTCAACAAATCTAAAAAGGAAAGAGAAGCCCACAAAAAAATGTTTCCATTGGACCAGGAGAGAAGAGAATGGTTAGCAATAGAAGGGTAAATGTTTTTAGGGACATTCGTAGGCGAATGTTTCGCAATAGGGTAGTTTTAAATTTGCTAAAAAATGATAAGAAAAGTAAACTAAAAGCTGCTTTTTACAAGAAAAAGAAAAGTGTAGAAAAGATTGTTGATCAGGCTTTTGAAGTTAAGAAAAAATTATTTATTTTAATAATCAATAGAATTAGGATACTTAATAAGGCAATGGATGTTTTCAAATCGAACAGTAGATGGAAAAGAATTATTAATCGGAGTAATTTTTGTGAAGTATTTTCTGGTGAATGGATGCATAGTTCAAGTTCTGAGCCTTTTTTTAATGAGGAGAGTTACTTTCAGGAAAATGATTTGGTGCATGCAGTTGACACCAGTGGTCGTGCATATGAGGTGAAAGATAGTTGTGTGATGGAAAAAGAGAAACTTGTATCTAGAGATGCAGAAGAGGTGTTAGCTGATGAAGTTTTAGGGAGACGTACTAAGGGTCCAGTGTACACATGGAAATGCAGTAGTATTTGTAGTGTGCGACAGGAATCAATTGATTTGCTTCGAAATTTCTTACGTACATATAGTAAAAAAAGTCTCAAACAAAAAATGAAGATCCTGCAAGAGTTAGATCCTTGCAGAGTGAGAGAAAGCACAGGTTTGCAAGGGCATTCACTAGCATGTCTTTCTAGAAAAGTTTGTCAGAGTGTTTTTCATCATTTTAGGATGTTAGCAGTGCATCATAATAACGTAAGGAAATTAGTGAGGAAGTTGTATTATGCAAAAAGTCCTGCACTTAAGCTTAAACAGTTAAATAGTGCTCTTTTGCATGGATCTGAAGTGGATGTGAAGACTATTTGTGAAGAAATTGAGTTTTGTTATTTTGGGAACAAAGAGGACAGTGTAGAAATAGATATAGTAATGGATGGTAATGCAGAAGATAATGGACAAATTTCAAGTATTGAAAAGTTTGATGAGGAAATTATCAAGTTTAAGGTGAAATCAAGTGAGAGGCCTAATGTAACTTGTGTGTGTTGTCGACGGACTCATTATAAAATTCAGACTAGGTTAGTTGATTTATATGCAAAAAGTGAATTGGAAAATAATAGTGAATGGGAGGATTTTGTAAGTTATTTGTTGGTGGAGAATTCTTTTGATTTGAGTTTGGATCAGCGTATTTGCAATTATTGTTTGAAAAAATTAAATGAAAATAGAATGCCTGCAAGAGCAGTTTATAATAATCTTCAGTTGATAGATATCCCTTCTGAATTGATGGATCTAAATACTTATGAATCTATTTTGATTCAATGTGTCCATCCTTTTCAGGCTATTGTACGCATGGAGCCTAAGACAGGGAAATTGCCTCCATCAGATTTACTGAGAGGATTAAAGGGAAGAGTTGTTTATTTGCCTCTAGATGTAAAGAAAAATATTAATACAATTGGTGTAGAAAGAGTAGAAGAAGATCCTTTAGTTATTCTAGTTAATGGGGTTCCAACAAAGAGTAAGAAAATTTGGCAAGATTTAGTGGATGTTAAAAAAGTCAAGAAGGCAACGTTGTATTTAGTTAAAAACAATGAGTACTACAAAAATGTAAGTGTTGGAGTAGAGGAAACAGCTACAGAAGAAGATAGTGATTCTTCAGTTGGTCAAATTGAAAAAGTTGATGTGTCTAGAACTGAAGAAATATATGAACATTATACTGTTCATCCTTTGCATTCCAAAGAAGTAATGGGAAATGCAATTGACTTATTTCAAATGAAAGCAGCAAAAGGAAGTCCCATTAGTGTATGGGAAGAAAGTTTGGAAGCTCGTTGTTTTCCACAATTATTTCCAACAGGTTGTGGTGGACGATATGATGATCGACCAGTTCAAATTCCTGCAGCTGAATACCGGACTCTAAGATTATATGCAGAAGATCCAAGGTTTCGTCAATGCATTCCTTATTTATTTCATCTACTGTTTGAAAGTGATTTGTCTGGGCTTTCTTATGCAGTTAATCATATATTAAAAAGTGGACCTCATTTGCAGAATGTTTGTGCGAGGGACTTTATGGAGAAAGTTAATCTGCAAGACAGTATTTTGGAATCTCAGCTAATCAATCTCATGGCATGTCAACGTGGAACCAACGAGTATTGGTTTCATCGTCATGGAGAATTGAAATGTATGCTAAGAAACTTAGGAACTCCTACATGGTTCCTCACTCTTAGCTGTGCTGAGTATGCATGGGACGATTTACTTCAATTTCTACGAGAGGCAAATGAAAACATACCAAATATAGAATTGAAAACACCAGGAGAACTGTGTTCTTTAGATCCAGTGAATGTTTGCAGATATTTTAATCATAGATTTGAAGCTATGATGTCTTTTATTACCAACAAAAAAAATCCTCCCCTTGGAGAGGTTTTGGATTTCTTTTGGAGGAAGGAATATCAAGCGAGAGGTGCTCCTCATATACATATGTTGTTGTGGATTAAAGATGCACCCAAATTTGGATCAGATTCAGATGAAACAGTGATGAGTTTCATTGAAGAGTATTCAACATGTGCTGTTCCAAAATCTACTGAAGAAAACAATTTAAGGCAACAAGTTTTACGTTTTCAATCTCATCGTTGTGGAAAGTACTGTCGTCGAAAATTTAAAAACAAGGAAAAGTACTACACGAAATGTCGTTTTGCATTTCCTCGACCAGTGATTTCTAAGGGAAGAGTAAATAATTTGATGTCATCTCTACGACATACTGTGACGAGAAAATCTCCCAAAAACACATATAATTTGAAAAGAAATGAAGAATCTAAGTACATCAACGATTACAACCCAGTGATTTTGTCCATGTGGAATGCTAACATGGATATTCAGTTCGTTGCTGACAACTCTATTGCTGTGGCTCGATATGTGACATCTTACATCACCAAAAAAGAAAAGACAGAACTGAAGGAAATGTGGGAGGACATTTCACATGAAAAGAGTCTAAGCAAGAAATTATACAGTTTCAGTCTGAAGATGTTGTCGCATCGAGAAATTGGAGCATATGAATGTTCTGATCGGTTATCATCAGCAAGTCTCTATGCCAAATCAAGAACAATCATTTGGGTGAGTCTTGGTCTTGCTGCAACACGAAACCGAGTTTTGAAATCTGTACAAGAAATTGAATATTTGGCGGAAAAAGAACCAAACAGTACAGATATTTTGAAGACAAATATGTTGGATACATACTATCCAAATAGAAGTACTCACCTTGAGAACACATGTTTGTATGAAGTTCTTCAAAACTACAGTTATAAGAGGAACATCACAGAAGATATCAATAATGGAAAATATGCACTCATTGGCAATGAAGGATGTCTAGTGAAGCAGAAAAAAGGCCATTTGATTAATCATCGAAAATTGAGTTGTGAAGTTCCAGACAAAAGAGAATTTTACTATTTAGCTCTTTTGCAACTCTTTAAGCCATGGCGTACAGAAGAGGAACTACTTGGAGATTTTCTGTGTTATGAAGACTCTTTTAATGCAACTAAGGATACCATAGAATGTCCTATTTTTCTAAATTATCTGCAAATGTTGAATGAAGAAATGGAGCAAGAAACCACAATTGCTGAAGAGATAGCTAGAAACAGTTCTCAAGATAGTCAGAGTTCTACTTCATTGAGCCAGGATCCACTAGGAGGACCAATTATCCAAAATGAAGCTGCCACTGCCATGAATGAGGTGGAAAGAGCTATGGAACAAGCTCAAGAAGATGGAATTAACTTAGAAGATTTGGTAAAGCAACTAAACATTGAGCAGAAAAAGATATATGATGAAGTCACAGAGCAGATTGAACATGGATTCAGACATGAGAAAAAAGAGTGCTCATGTATATTATTTGACCCTGTCCGACTGTATGTAAGTGGAGAAGCGGGGACAGGAAAAAGTTTTCTAATTAAAGCCGTTGCAAGTTATCTGCAGAAAAGGACTGATTCACCACTGTCTTGTGTTGTAACTGCTCCAACTGGTCTGGCAGCACATAATATTAAAGGGATTACTCTACATCGTTTATTGATGCTGCCAGTTGAACATGATAATAAATTGCATTACAACAAGCTATCTGGAGATGCGTGTTCTGAAGTTTCAAGAGTCTTGAAGAAAATGAAACTTCTTATCATAGATGAAGTAAGCATGGTCTCAAATCTAATGCTTGCTTTTGTGCATTTGAGAATGCAAGAAATTCTTAAAACAGACTATGATGTGTTATTTGGAGGAAAACACATTATTGTTTTTGGAGATCTATTGCAGTTGACTCCAGTAAAAGGACAACCAGTGTTTAAAATGCTCACGCATGAAGATACCAGGAAGTCCCTTGGAAGCATTGGAAATGTTAATATATGGCTAAATTTTAAATATGCTGAACTGCTTCAAAATATGCGACAGGCCAAGGATGAAGATTATAAAAATATTCTACAAGATGTAAGAATTGGAAAAATGACTGAGAAAGGGAAAAAAGCTTTGCATAGTCGATTAATTTCAAATTTGTATGCAAATGAAAACATTCTTCCAGAAAATATTTTTAAAAAAATGACTGAGAAGAAATCTGGGATATGTTTGATGCCAACTCTGCAAGAATGTTCCATCTTCAATCAAAAAATGTTAGACTTAGAAAATGAAGAGATTGTGAAACTGGAAGCAATAGATAAAATAGAGCATATGGGTGCAACAATTGTTTTGTCAGAAAATTTGAAAACTAAATTGCATTCATTGGAGAAAAGTATTTCAAAAACAGCTGGTTTTGAAAAGACTCTGAATGTGTGTTTAAATTGTCGTATCATTTTGAGAAGGAATTTAAATGTTGAAAGCGGTCTGGTAAATGGAGCAATGGGTTATGTTGTTGATTTTGTGAATTACAGAAATAGAGATGGAATTGAATTTTTAAAAATAAAATTTGATGGCATTGAAGAAGTACAACAAATAAGTCGTTGTTCTGCTAGATTTTTACTTGTAAAAGACTTATATGTTCGCTGAAAACAGTTTCCTGTTTGTTTAGCGTATGCGGTGACAATTCATAAATCTCAAGGTTTAAGTGTAGATAGTGCATTGGTGAACATTGGAAGATCTGTGTTTAAAGAGGGTATGGCATATGTGGCATTATCTCGAGTCAGAACTTTATCAGGATTGTACTTGATTGCGTGTGATGAGACAAAGATTTCTGCCGATCTAGATTGTGTTAAAGAATACAATAGGTTAAGAAGAGAGTATGCTCCACATTTGCCTCAATATCCTCTGTTTGAAAAACGTGTGGTAGGCCGAAAAAGAAGAAATGAGGATAATTGTAGTGAGGTAGTTGCAAAAAGACAAAAAGTAGAGAAAACTGTAATTGAAAACAGGAAGAAAAAGAATTGTGGAGAAAATGTTGTTGGATTTCAGTTTGAAAATAGTTCTGGTGTCAACTGCTATGCTAATGTAGTGGTTAATGTTGTTTTTTTCTTAAAAGTTTACAAGAACAGATTGTTGAAAATCGGGATCAAAGATTGTGTGGTTTATTGAATTCTGTGTTTCAGAAATGTAGCAGTGGTACACCACAAATAGAAAGTGTAACGGAAATTCGAAATATTTTAGATTTGTGTTCTGGTCAAGATAAATTTTCACAAAACATTCAGCAGGATTGTCAGGAATTTTTAATGTATATGTTTGGTGTTTTGGAAGATGAAGGAGTAGATGTAGATAATCTTTTCAGTCTTTCTTATCAATGGCAGCATGACTGCCACAATTGTAGTTTATCAAGTACTACTAGAATAGACACTGAAAGATTTATATATTTGACTTTACCAGACTGTAAATCAGTGTCTTTTAAAAATCTAGTTAAAGCAGCAGATCATAATATGGTGTGTACCCAATGTAACTGTACAATGCTGTCCACATTATTTATACAAAGGTATGGGCAGTATATCATTTTAGTTTTCCAACGATGTAGACCTGATGGAACTAAATTGACAACTTCTATAAAAAATGTTGTGGCTTCTCAGTTATCAATTTCTGGAAGGACCTTTACAACTGAAGCTATTATTTATCATGATGGACCTTCGACCACCTCAGGACATTAGACATGCTACTTAAAATCTGAAAATGGATGGAGTTACTGCAATGATTCTCATTTAACTTATAAACAACGTTTGCCTTATGACTCTACAAATTCTTATCTAGTGTTTTTAAAACCAAAGTTTTAGTAAGGGGAATTGGCCTTTGAAGACGGGAATAGTTAATAAAAGTTAGTTAGTTAGTTAGTTAATCTAATATTTTAAATTATTTATCTCATGTAGATACTTTAAGTGGATCTCAAAGTAAAAAATACCGATATATCAGACACAAATTGGCCGTGAGGATTGTGTATGGTATGATGTTTTTAGATCTTTTTTCATAGGAAGTCGATGAAATGGAACTTATAAGGAACAGCAGACTTTTTTTCTACCAAAAGGACCTTCACTATCTTCTACTTGGCCTCATGGAAAAGTAAGTGAATCAAAGATTAGTGTACATATATGAGATGTATGTTTGAATGGGTTTTTTTAAACACAATCTTTTAGATTGTGTTTTTTTTTTCCCGCTGTTATATGATGAAGACTTTGAACTCACTAATTTAAGTGGAATTCAATATATTCTGAGAACAGCAAAAATAAATAATGTAACATATTGTAGAAGTTATTGTGTAGTTTGCATTATGTAATTTATATTGTGTTCACATTGTTATGCACTCATTTTCTTCTTCACCCTTATATGGCTGAGATACCCGCCACCCCCTCTCAACACAATCCCCAAAAGGAAGGGAAACCGGAAACAGTTCTTGAAGTTTTTGGATGTGGGGAGGGAGTGACCCTCCCCCGGCCGTATTTATTAAAACAAAAAATTAAAACATTAAACGTTTCATTTTATGTACAATTTCATTATCACATTGCGATGTTTGGCTCACCTTAACATATTCTCTAATACAGAGTTTCTCCTAGCCGAACTAGCATCCAACAAAAACATTCTCTAGAAACACTGAAATTGTACATCCTAACGTTTAAGGGCCAACGGCAAGGTCATAACCGGTGTCAAGATCCCTAACCAGACTTACCCCTCCCACTTGTGAGGGGCGACAGCACCGAGGCTTACCTCAAGTGCAACTACTAACAATTTCCCTTGACTTGACGGGGGCACTTAAGACTCGACGCCATTTAAAGGTCGTTCGAAGACTTGTGTGTGGTATCTAGAAGGTATCGTGGACCTCCCCCCATCCCACACAACTTACCGCATCTGCCGTCGCAGATGACCCTGGCCCCGGGAAATTCCCCAGGAGGGGGCTGTAACCCCTCCTACAACGGAAGGGGCCTTGACCGCCTTTCCTTTACTTCCGGCGACCCGCCCTTAGACGGGACCGCCTCCCCACTGAGGGGCCAATGGCCACCTCTCCCGAGCGCTCCCATCCGTGTTGGGTGACGCCCACTCATAGGGATCTACCAATTAGTGCTCACCGATCATGACCTTACCGCCTACCAAAAATTAAATACGACAATTTTTATTCAAACCTACAAAAAACATTGGTCGCTACGACCGAAGGAACATGCTAAAAAATACAACACTACATCAAATCATTTTAATCGAAACAAACTACACAATATTCACCATACTTTATTATGATCAACAACAAACTGATACTTTCACAGCCTGTAAACGGAATGGAAAAACAAACTTATAAATTCACTTTATTGCACAACAACTTGCTGTCCTCAGGGGCTGGTGGGTGGGTCAAAATTGGCTCTTCGTTCTGTCCCGAGCTCACGTGTAGCGAGGAGGTGCAGCTTCGGAGCACAAGAACAAGAGGACGTCTTCTGGTCTTGCGTCTCTTTTTATCCGTCTTCAGGGCGGGCGAGAACCCGCCCCTGCCCGCCCCTAGGGCGGGGCTGGCTACGTCGGTGTCTAGGCCAGCCCACTCTAGGGCGGGAAAAAGCGCGCCCCGGCTACGCCGCTTCGGGCATACCAGCCGAGACACGCCTCCCGCCCAAAAATGGCTTCCCGGGGGGATCGAGGCACTCCACCATACGTTCGGGGGGACCGAGTGGTCGCCCCTTTCCATATGGCTGAGATACCCGCCACCCCCTCTCAACACAATCCCCAAAAGGAAGGGAAACCGGAAACAGTTCTTGAAGTTTTTGGATGTGGGGAGGGAGTGACCCTCCCCCGGCCGTATTTATTAAAACAAAAAATTAAAACATTAAACGTTTCATTTTATGTACAATTTCATTATCACATTGCGATGTTTGGCTCACCTTAACATATTCTCTAATACAGAGTTTCTCCTAGCCGAACTAGCATCCAACAAAAACATTCTCTAGAAACACTGAAATTGTACATCCTAACGTTTAAGGGCCAACGGCAAGGTCATAACCGGTGTCAAGATCCCTAACCAGACTTACCCCTCCCACTTGTGAGGGGCGACAGCACCGAGGCTTACCTCAAGTGCAACTACTAACAATTTCCCTTGACTTGACGGGGGCACTTAAGACTCGACGCCATTTAAAGGTCGTTCGAAGACTTGTGTGTGGTATCTAGAAGGTATCGTGGACCTCCCCCCATCCCACACAACTTACCGCATCTGCCGTCGCAGATGACCCTGGCCCCGGGAAATTCCCCAGGAGGGGGCTGTAACCCCTCCTACAACGGAAGGGGCCTTGACCGCCTTTCCTTTACTTCCGGCGACCCGCCCTTAGACGGGACCGCCTCCCCACTGAGGGGCCAATGGCCACCTCTCCCGAGCGCTCCCATCCGTGTTGGGTGACGCCCACTCATAGGGATCTACCAATTAGTGCTCACCGATCATGACCTTACCGCCACAGGTCCGGATAGTTGACCGGCTATCCGGACCCCCCACAAAACTCCTACCTAAAGGTCATGTCTTAATGATTTTAACCAGGCTAAGAAGTCTCCTATGAGTAACTCATTCCCTACCCTCGACAAATGCACACCATCCCCCAGATACATACTGTCATCATTAATACAACTATGCGAAATCGAATGCAATGTCTTGGAACGGAACAACCTACTCACTTTGTTATTCAGTTTTCTAACCGAATGATTTAAAGCAGGGATCGAGATAGCCCCCCGCCATACTTTTCGTGGGACCATATGAGACCACGCAATTATGCACCCCGGAACTCTCCTTGCTAACCAACTTACCGTGGAAAGCATAGTCTCCAGGAGAAGTCGTCTACCGGTAGTGACCAAATCATTACCCCCTAAATGCACTATGACTATGGACGGCGGTGACCTCATCCGCTCTAACAAACCCTCAAAAAATGCCTGAAACTGGTCAATACAGAGACCGCCCCTTCCGTAGAAGGACACTCTGTACCCGTATTCCCCAGGTACGTGAATCATGTCACCTGCTTTGAATACGTTCGCGGCCCGTCTCACGTATGAGTGGCCCACGACCCACACCTCCTTCCTTACAGCCGGTGATGTGCAACCGCTGGCCTGGTGTTGGGTCGACTGCACAGTCCGCCCTGCCTCGTAGGCTTGCGCAACTGAAAACAAACAAAGACAAGAGGCGTGAGTACATGATTACAGCTTCACAACATGTGCAATCGCACGTACCTCTTATAACAATTGGAGGACCAACGCCCCACACGTTTTACTTGTTCCACATTAAGACCCCTGGCTGTAGCTTCAGTGGCAGCCCCTATCCGAAAGGAATGGGTCCCAAATTCGCCCGGGTCCAAGCCCGTTGCGGCAATGGCCATTGCAAGCACCCGCTGAAACTGAAACCTCGTCAGTGGGGTGGCGTCTGCATGCCTCAACAATGTCCCCCCCCATGATGCCACCCTTCGTGCTAGGTAGTCTTCTAAGCACTGTACCGGACACATGGAGGATCCGGGGGTCCGGCGAATGATCGTGCAGTCCCCCCTCCCGTCTTGGTCGGACTTGGACTTGAGAAAGGAGACAATCATCGCATCGCCCCTGATCCGGACATGTTCCCTGCACAAGCCCCCCGACACATCCTGTCTGTTCCTTGCAACCAGCTCACTAACTCTCATAGCCCCGTGAAATGCCAGCGTAAATGCAGTCCGGAACAAACAGGTCTCGAAAGGGGACGAGCACGTGTTAGGGAGTGAGGCCAGTAACTGGGCCAACCTATCCAGACCTATCGGTCGTCTTACGTCTACTCTGCGACCCTCTAGGCGTTGCCACCCACGCAGCGCTTTTTGTACTGTAAAAGACGCTGTCGGGTCCTGGATGCCATGGGCCTTGGCAACAAAGGAAATGGCGGCACGATGCCTTTGGGCCGTAGCCACCGATTTCCCAGCCCTACGTAAAGACATCAGAAAAAGTACTACACACTCTTCCTGCCCCCACGGTCCCCCTCTCTCTTCCCCCAAAAAGGCTAAATAGGCCTGAAACGCCCCTTCATATGCCTTCCTTGTCCTGGGTGCTAGACTCTCTCCCACGAGGTGACGAAGTTCGGGGCACCGAGAGACCAGAGAGCTTCGGGGAAGGGTGCCGGCTCTGGGTCCGCTGAAGGAAGGAAACCCGAGAAAGCCTGCATGTGAAAACGAGACAGTGCATCAGCAGCCTGATTCATCACCCCTGGGACATGTTTCGCTCTGAATATCACGTTCAGTTGCATACACAGTAAGACAATTTCTTTGAGCAGCCTCAAAATCAATTTACAACGGGCTGCCTGACTATTGATGCATTCTACCACGGTCATATTGTCGGACCAGAACACGACAGAATGATCTCTGAACCCGTCTGGCCATGTTCTCAGGGCCACCAGAATGGGAAATAGTTCAAGGAAAGCTATATTACCCGTCAGCCCCTTCTCGTGCCACCATAGGGGCCACTTTTGTGCAGACCATTTTGTGCCGAAGATGGCGCCAAAACCTATACTTCCTGCTGAATCTGTCCATAGCCCAAGCTCTTCGGAGGACACGGCTGGCTTGTTCCAGACGACTCGGCCATTGAAGTCCGCCAAAAATGCTAACCAAATCCGCATGTCCTGGCGGACTTCGGCCGATAATCTCGTGCGATGATGCCCCTCTCTTAAGCCAACCATTGATTGGGCAATCGAGCGGGAAAACGGGCGAGCCATTGGGATCACCCTCAAGGCAAAGTTCAACTTTCCCACTAATTGTTGCAACTGGTGCAGTGTAACCTTAGGTGCATTTAAACATACTTGGAGGGCTGACCTGAATTTCAACACTTTGCTAGTTGGTAAACGGAAACACCCCTCCCTTGAGTCCAACTCGATCCCCAAAAACTCGAGGCAAGTCGTGGGACCCATAGTCTTACCCGGTGCCAATGGCACGCCAAAATGACCCATCAACACACAGAATTCATCTAAGGCCTGGGCACATTCGGGACTTCCGGCGGAGCCCAGGAACAAAAAGTCGTCAAGGTAGTGCATTACATTTCGAAAACCCGTTTTCTTAGTAAACACCCATTGCAGGAAAGTACTGAATTGCTCAAAATAAGCACATGATATAGAGCAACCCATTGGCATACACCTATCCATGTAAAATGACCCCTGGAACCCGAATCCCAAAAGACGCTGATCGTCTGGGTGTACCGGGAGCAACCGGAACGCTGACTCGATATCAGATTTCGCCATCAACGTCCCGGGCCCCAGGCGATTCAAGATGGCTACTGCCTCATCAAACGATGCGTATCGCACCGAACAAACTTCCGGATCAATTGCGTTGTTCACCGAAAGACCATGTGGAGCAGACAGATTATGGATCAAACGGAACTCACCTGGGTCCCTCTTGGGGACCACCCCTAACGGAGAACAAACAAAATTCGGTACCGGGGGTACACTAAACGGGCCGGCAACCCGTCCCCGGCTAACCTCTTTCTGAATTTTCTCATGCACTACAGATGTATGTTGTAACACGGAAAGTTGATTTTTGCACATCCCTACCCCCTGAAAGTCCCCCACCGGGATGCGGAAACCATGTGAAAAACCGTTCCGCAGCACCCCGGCAGAAGTACGATCCGGGTATTCGCTGAGCCAGGGAATCATTGCCAAGGTATCAATCGGGGTTGGTAACGGCGCCCCTCGGCCAAGCTTAGACCTGTTTGGCGCCCCCCTTACCCCCATTCTCACCCGTTCTGGCTCTGCACGATGACTCAGGATGGGACGACCCACACGTACTACATTCGTGTTTGAATTTACACAATCCCGGAGGCCTGGTACATTTCCCTTTGTTAAAATTAAAACAGAAACCCTTTCTCCCTGTATTGCCTGCGGGCCTCGACTGGTCGTCGGTGCTCGTACTTGGACGAAAGGGCGTCCCCACATTTTGGCGGGAGTAATCAATAACATTGCTCCCAACCAATGGCATTCTTAACATTCCCGATTCTTTGATTTTATCCCATGTTATAGAATCGTAACAATCCCAAGTCAAACTCTTGTTATGTTCCTTCTCTTTCCTGAACAGGTTGTCATAACAAAACCAATGGTTACCTTGATACGATGTCGAGTACCCCATAATTCGTGATTGATAAACGGGAAACTCAGGAAGCAACTCGGGCCTACGACCCCCCAAAATCGATGTGAAAATACCCCACGCATTGCCCCAGTTGCCAATAGTCTCATTCACCTTAAAGGCGGCCATTTTTGCGCGCCAAACACTCGGATGCATTAAGTCCTTCTGACTTTTAACATGCTCCATATCATAATGGTCAACAAGCAAGGAGAAAATATTCACATACTCCCCAGACCAGATCTTTTCCTTTATAGCCAAAGGCACATGTTGTCCCAGTCTCTCTCTACGAGAGGGTGCTGACTCGTCCCTTGCAATCGGCAATGGCCGCTTACCTGAACCGGACGCGACTTCTGCCGCTTGCGGCTTGTCTTTAGCCGCCTCCCTTTTCTCACGAAGTCCTTTTATCAGCGCCTGTGCCTCGGCAGCCGCGGCGCCATCACTACTATCCCCCAACCATGCTGCTAGCTGTGCTGCCAGCTCGGGGGGCATGTCTCCCTTGGGTGTCGGGGTGACGACAACAGGGATTGGATTCCCCTCGATCGGTACTGGGGTCGGCGCCTCGAGCGGGGCAGAGGGAACCGGGACGTCTCCACCGGCTGGAACCCTTCTCGGCCTCTTAGGTCTCCCTCCAGCCGGCGCAGGGCCCGTACCCTCGTCCCCGTCCCGTTCTGCCAACCGTTTCTTTATGTCGGACACTTCTTTGCAAAGGGCCCGCACCATCTGGTCGGTCGTCATTCTCTTCGCGCCTTTCTTGGGCATCTCCCCGAGGAAGTATCTAGAAGACAAAGAAAAGGATCAAAAACGCTCAAAATTGGCTCTTCGTTCTGTCCCGAGCTCACGTGTAGCGAGGAGGTGCAGCTTCGGAGCACAAGAACAAGAGGACGTCTTCTGGTCTTGCGTCTCTTTTTATCCGTCTTCAGGGCGGGCGAGAACCCGCCCCTGCCCGCCCCTAGGGCGGGGCTGGCTACGTCGGTGTCTAGGCCAGCCCACTCTAGGGCGGGAAAAAGCGCGCCCCGGCTACGCCGCTTCGGGCATACCAGCCGAGACACGCCTCCCGCCCAAAAATGGCTTCCCGGGGGGATCGAGGCACTCCACCATACGTTCGGGGGGACCGAGTGGTCGCCCCTTTCCATTTACCTCTCTTTACTAATTTACACTCTTTTTTCATTGCTGTTTCTTTACTGTACTTCATTCACAACTTCTTAATGTAATAGGAACTATCTGCATTTCCTCAGTTCCTTCCACCACTTTTTATCTTTTTTATATTCTCTTAGTACCACTGCTTTAGTTTCCTAACCCTCTTTCTCTTTCTCCATTTTTTTTTCTTTCACACTCATTGTACTGTAGTTCAGTTAGTTCTTCCTTTTGTCTTTCTTTTACTCTCTCTCTTCTTTCTCTCTATTACTCCCCATGTGTTGCCCTTATTCACTTATATGTACCCTCTTTCACCCCTCTTTACTTATATTCACTGATATTTACTTTCCCTCAATCACTGCTATTCTTTTCCTCTGATTCCGTCACTACCTGTCATTCTCATACTTATCTGTCCTTCTTTTTACTTTCAATATCCATTTATATTCTCCCTTAACCTCTACTTTAGTGTTCTTCCTATTTCTTCTTTCTTTTGCTCCCTTATTCATTTTTCTTTTCTCAGTTACTTCCTTTTAAACTTTTTATCTGTCTTACTATCTATTACACAGTCACTCCTTCATTTTTTTTTTCTTTTTTTTTTGTTAGTGCGCTGACGGTACGCGCACCGGTGCGCGCACCGGAAGCGCACCAAAGTGAAATATAAAAAAAAAATATTTTAAATTAAAAATATTATCTCAATATACATTATAGTGTTCATTTTTACAAAAACATACTTTAGCAATTCACTAAAAAACACATAGGTATGAGTCTGTATAAAAAGTTAGGAATTAGCATTAAAAAAACCTATGAAATTCACTGAAAAAACCATAGGTTTCACACCAGTTATAGTTAGGAATTAGCATTTTAAAAACCTATTAAATTCACTGAAAAAACCATAGGTTTCACACCAGTTATAGTTAGCTGGAAATTTTACTGATATAAAACCATTGAAATTCCCACGTTATAGTTAGTCGGACTCACTATAACTTGCGCGTACAATGCACTGCTGATGACATCACTCATGACATCACTGATGACACCATCCTTGTGACAGAGTGACAGACCTAATTTCAGTGTAATGTAACGCTTGAAACACATATTCAAAAATAGAAACAAACATTTTCAAAAAAATGGAGATACCCAAACCAGTAACAACAACCAATTCAGTAATTCCACCATCTATATACACATCCACTCATTCACCAACAGTTCTATATAGTCACTCATATATACTCACTCATCATATGTAGTGATACACCTATACATCCTGTTACACATCAGCAATCATCCAAAAGTTACTCACACACATACTCACACATGCAAATAAACTATTGAACATCCATTTATTTGCATATACATTTATACACACACTGCCACCTTACTTCTAAGGAAACTTACCCATACTTACTCTCTTAAACAATCACTTATAGAAACACATACTTATTTAAACAGGAACTCCTACAATCTCTCACTATATATACTATACTCACTTATATACATCAATACTCACATATACTAGATTAAAACATATGTCATTACTAATGAAGACACTAGTGAGACAGTCATTCACTCACTAACACACACATATATACACTCATCCACCCATACAGTCCTGCACATATGCTGTCTTCAAAACACATACAAACAGTGAGTCAGTCACCAACCCCATGCAGCCACTTATACACAAAGAGAAACACTGATACAAACATTTAAATATTTAAACAATACTCGCTAATATATGTATTCACTAAGATACACATAATATGCCAGTTACCCAACCAATTTTTTTTTAAAAAACATCCATTTACACACTTATTTAAACATTTATTCTTCCATCGACCTTTACAAATACATATATAAAACAAATTTATTTTTCAGAAAGACACACATTCACTGGATGGTGTCATCAGTGATGTCATGAGTGATGTCATCAGCAGTGCATTGTACGCGCAAGTTATAGTGAGTCCGACTAACTATAACGTGGGAATTTCAATGGTTTTATATCAGTAAAATTTCCAGCTAACTATAACTGGTGTGAAACCTATGGTTTTTTCAGTGAATTTAATAGGTTTTTAAAATGCTAATTCCTAACTATAACTGGTGTGAAACCTATGGTTTTTTCAGTGAATATATATATATATATTATATATATTACCTACTGGCGATAGCCAGTATGTATATATAGTTAGGATTTTTTCTCTATGGTACTTTTGAAAATTCTATGTCTAATAACTTTGGCGTTTGTGGACGGAATCGGAATTTTGTTTCTGAGCAGCCCCTGAAAATCTGGGGGGTTCCGTCAAGGGGGGGCCAAGAAAAAAGGGGGGTCCCAAAACGCGTTTTTCCCATTCATTTTTCCATAGGGCCTTTGGCCTCATTTTTAGCTCGAACGGCTGAATGGATTTACACGAAACTTGGCAAAATTGTAGGGACTGTTAGCCCGATGTGCCTTTGCTGGGTCTCAATATATGTGCTCCAGTGGATTTTGAGAAATTAACGTTTCAAAAAACAGATATATCTGTGACAGCGTCCTAGATAGCGCTCCAGATCGCGTACTTTTCGCGTAACGGAGCTTTGCAAAGCGAAGCTGATTGGCTCTCCGGTGTCTGTCAACATTCTAAACAGTCCGGTGCGGCCGCCATCTTGTCTCTCGGTAGGATCGAGAGACAAGAGGAGGTGAAAAACGAAGGGGGAATTTAATGAAAGGGGGCAAGGTAGACCCCTCTTGACCCCCTAGGAATGATGTTGGAGTTATTAAAGGGTCCCGTGGGGCAAATACATTTTTTTTGATTTTTCGCAGTAGAAGCGCTTCTCGGTTCGCGAACCGGGTCGCAAACTGGTAGCGAAACGTGAATTCGCCATTTTGTGTTTCGATTTAATTAAATTACTAGATGGAGGAAAAGCAATGTGAGTATTGGGTATAAGGGGGTATGGGAGACGTATCCTGACCCCCTATGTTTTCTGAGGGTGGTTGAGGAGGCTCATATATGTTGATACTTGTCTTCCAGCGGTTGCGCGTGAGCGTTTTTTTTTTTTTTTGCCGCTTGACTTCTGTTAACGATCGTTTCGAAGGAAATTAGGAAGTGTTGATCGCCATTTTGACACTGCGAGTAAATATATTGTTAAAAATAATTGTTATAATTTAATTCATATTGATAAACATTGTCTGCGCCATCTTGCCTTTTTTCCAATGCCACACTTTTGTTGTGTACGGCAGCCATTTTAGATGTCTTGACCAGACCCACTCTCTGTACGCCGCAGATCCTCAGCATGGCTCCCCACCCTCGCAACCACCCCCGCAAGCATCTCCCCCACGCACTGGTCACCCGTGCTCTCTCTCTCTCATGCATGGGCCATAAACTTCCCCCCATCTGCGCTGCTCTTCCCTGAGTATCACACCCTGTGCCCGCCCGACACCTCCCTTTCACCCTGTTCACTACCGCACCCTCTGACACTCCTCTTCCTCTGTGTCTGATTGTCCAGGCCGGTCCCAGGCTATCACCTAGCCCTGCGGATGTAGTTTATGGCCCCAACTGTAAAGAATCACCCCTGTTCAAAGGAGTTACAGTAGATCAAGGTCGCCACCTCATGAGATCCGTCACAGCACACGCGTTCCTACTATCTGATAACGATCCTGTTTTGTGATTGGGGAGGGGATTCTCACTGTAAGGGTGTGTGGGACCTAGCCTGAAGCGGAAGATTCCAGGGATGCCTTTTTGTACATCAAAGTCTTCACAATTATGAGTCACATTTAAAATATATAGCACTCCAATAAAGTAGTAGTATTATAACACTTTAATATCTTATAAATATATACAACGCTCCAACAAAGTAAACACGTTAAAAAAAAACTTTTTAAACAACTATTTATATGACATTGCTTTAACCAGGATAGACAAAGAAATGACACAGTGATGTAAAAGTTTCTGAAAGAAATGCCAAGAACGTCCCATGTGAAAGTGAATTTTATATGGCAATTTTTTTCTTTTCCTTCTCATGAAAAGAAAGTTAATGCCAGGTTCGTTACCTGCCTCATCTGCAAAAAAAAACTCTTGAGAGGGACCGAAAAAAAATATAGCTATGGTAATCATACCATGCATCGGCACATGGAGAGGTGGCACCCTCTTAATTATTCTAAAGCACAACTTCGAGATTTGGTGGATAATCCCCTTTCGGCAAAAACATCCATCAATGACTTAGCAATAAGTGAGTCAGAGGCAAGGGAAATGGTCCCAAATCTGCAAAAGAACTTTGAGCAGATGAGATTGACTTGTGTAGCATGTTGAAAATTAATTTCATGCGGAGAGATGAGTATTACTTTAATAAATAGATCATATGAAAATCATCAATGTCCAAAACGTCCTAGAAAGTAATTTTTGTCATTTTTGAGGAAGAGAGATAACCTTTAGTGGTACGGGGTCGTTTTCGTTCGAACTAGGGGGGCCAGGTGACATTCCTTTGGGGTGGCTTAGGGGCATTTAAAACAACTTCCCTGATACAGGTAGCATATAAAGTAGAGGGTAAATACCAGGATCTTTATCGATTGCTTTATGCTGTACAAAAATGAAAAACACATACAACAAACTTGGACCATTCATATTTTCAATGTTTCTGCGTACTATACTTTTTAACCCTTAACTAATTGAGCTGCTTGATTTCACCTGCTTTTAAAAAAAATTTTAAAAAATCAGAAACAGTGGCAATTTCTTCGAAACTTACCAATCTACGCGTTACAACTACGTTTGCTTTTTCAAAAACCTTTAATAAAAATGTTGGTGCCCAAATACGGGCCTACAACCCCGTGGGCCGGCCACGGAGCAGGTTGGAACTGTAAAGGGGGGGGGTATTTATTTGTGGAAAACATAACAGAGTCAGTGGTCGTTGATTTCATAGTAAAAAGTGCGACAAGTGCAACAAAATCATATCGATAATTCATTGTGAGCAAGTTCTATTAGTGTCGACAATTCCAACCTTCAATAATAAATACAGTAATCAATGATGCATTAGAACTTAATATCAATTCATTGTTCGAACGTGTAATCAGTCTTATCCCATATCAATTCATGTGCTAAAAACTGCATACCTATCTCATGATATCAAGGCTGAGCAATCGGGGCACAACAAGGAGTTGAGAGTTTCATTTGTACCGGTGCCATTTTGGGTGAGGTCAGGAAGGTCCAAGTATAGTCAAAATGTCTCCACCAACTCGTGGTTGGACCGGGACCTCTTTCGGCATTTCAAAAGTTTTCGTTGAAGGGTAGCAGAGGGGACTGGCAACATGAACCATCAGTGAAAGTGGGGTGGGAGGAAACAATCTCTCCTACCGGGTCATACTGGTGTCCCACCGGAACTGATCAAGTTGGTAGTCTTGCAGGATTTTGATCATTTCAAGACTGAGGCCGGCGCCGGCATGAGCGCGCCGACGTCCCTCGGCTACGTCGTGGTCGTTCCGTGGGTGATCATGGCAGTCATTTCTCATCGGGGGCCCCGTGGCTCTTATAGAATCTTCAAAGTTGAGGAGAACGTTTCTGGATGCAGGACTCATTTTCTAGCTGAACTGAAAAGCGTTGTTGTACCGCAAAAGTAAAGGAGACCCTGCTGGGTGAGCGGAGCATCATTGCCTCGCAATAGTGGACGAGAACTTTTGTCGGGTGAGTGCAGCGCCGCTGCATCGCAAGAGTGGAGGAACCCTTTTGTTGGGTGAGTGGAGCGTTGGGGGTGCAGCTGAGGGGCCCCCACCTTGGGGGGTGGGAGAGGCTCGTTCGCGCCGCCTCTCCCTTCCAGCGCCCCCCACGCCGACACCTGGCGTTGATATCCGTGATGTCCGGACTAGGCGATAAGGGGGGGGGGGGTCGGAGGCAGAGGCAAGACATCCCCCCCCGTAGCCTGCAGGGCGCCGCTTCAGGACCGAACGGGGAGCTCATATGGAAAGGGACGACCACTCGGTCCCCCCGAACGTATGGTTGGGTGCCCCGATCCCCCCCGGAAACCATTTTGGGCGGGAGGCGTGTCTCGGCTGGTATGCCCGAAGTGGCGTAGTCGGGGCGCGCCTTTTCCCGCCCAAGAGGGGTTGTCCTAGACACTTACACCGTTGGCCACGCCCCGTAGGCGGTCGAAGGAGGGTCCACGCCCTCCCAAAGAAGAATAAAAGGAGCAACAATCCAAGGAAGCATCCTCTTGTTCCTGTGCTTGGAAGCTGCACCTCCTCGTTGCACGTGAGCCCGAGACGGAACAAGGAGCCAATTTTGAGAACTTGTAATTTTTGTGTTTCTCCTTTCAGTTGATTCCGAAGCTTTGGATCCAGGACCTCGAGTCGAATATCCGTGAACGATGCCTGGCAAGAAGGTCGGAAAGAAGGTTGGGACCGAACAAATGCTTCGCATGCTGGTGAAGGACATGGCGAACATGAAGAAGCAGATGGCGGCAATGAATGGTACGGGTAGACCGAAGAAAGTCATCGGACCAGCATTGCCGGGAGTAGTCCCTGCCTGGAGAGGTAAAAGGGCCAGGAATAGGGCGGCAGGAGGGGAGGCCCCAGTTCCCGAGTCACCTCTGGCGAGCCCGGTCAGTCCGGTCGAGGCCCCAGTTCCGATCCCGAACGCGGGACAGCCGATCCCTGTGGTGGTTACACCTGTTAACGAGGGGGAAATGCCTCCCGAGCTGGCCGCCCAGTTGGCGGCGTGGTTAGGCAGGAACAACGAGGGTGCTGTGGCACCGGGAGACACGGCCGAGGAGGCCAGGTTAATAATGAAGCAGTTGCGGCAATCGAGAGATGCTGCGAAGGCACCTTGTCCTCTTGTTTCCCCGCAGATTCCCCCGGAACAACCGGCGTCGAGCGTTGGAACAGCAGCGACAACAGACCCAGCTACTGGTTCGGGTAAGCAGCCGTTGCCAATGGCGGGGGAGGGATCGTTACCCTCAAGGAGGGAAAAGGTGGTCCAACATATCCCGATGGATGTGAAAGAAAGGATTTGGGCAGATAAATATGTGAACATGTTTTCACTGTTGACCGATCACTATGAGATAGAGCACGTTAGAAATCAGAAAGAGCTGTTGCATCCGAGTGTATGGCGTGCCAAAATGGCGGGTTTCAGGGTAGAGGAAACGATCGCTAATTGGGCCAGGGCGTTTGGAATGTTCACTGCAATCATGGGGGAACGTAGGCCTGAAGTATTGTCAGGATTAGCTTGTTACCAGACACGTATTATGGAATTTTATGAAACGTATGAAGGCAATCAATGGATGGGTTATGATAACAAATTTCGTAAGGCCAAGGAGCACGACTCATCCCTGTCGTGGGATTGTTTCGACTCCATTTCCTGGCAGAAACAGGTTATGCCGAACACGACGAAGTCGTCTTCTTTTGGCGGGAATGGGGCGGAGCCTTCCCGCCATTATTTGGCGGCGCCCTTTCGGGCGGGCGCCAACAGTGATCAGCACACAAAGAATAATGGGAACTCGGGTAGAAAAGGGGTCTGTTGGAGCTTTAACAGAGGCAAGTGCACTAGGCCACAAGGGACATGCAAGTTCAGGCATGAGTATGCAGGGTGCGGACAGTCTTCACACCCCGAGAGTTCGTGCAGAGCCAAGAATGGTGATACTGGAGGTAGAGGAGGGGCCAAACAGGTCTAATAGCGACCGAGGGGCATCGTTACCTACTCCCGTTGACATCATGGCAATGATCCCTTGGCTGAACGAATACCCTGATCATGTCTCCGCCAGGGTGTTGCGAGACGGTTTCTCATATGGTTTCCGCATCCCGGCGGGGGATTTTCGGGGGGAAGCACAGTGTAAAAACCAACTATCGGTTCAACAAAATACGGCGGTGGTACAGGCAAAGATTGCAAAGGAGGTGGCCCGAGGTCGGGTTGCAGGACCATATGTGAACCCGCCAGTTGCTAACTTTGTTTGTTCACCGTTGGGAGTAGTCCCCAAGAAGGACCCAGGTGAGTTTAGGTTAATCCATAATTTGTCCGCTCCTAGGGGTCTTTCAGTGAACGATGCGATTGACCCGGGAGTTTGTTCGGTGCGGTATGCATCCTTTGATGAGGCCGTCGCCATTTTGAATCGCCTGGGGCCCGGAGCGCTGATGGCTAAATCAGATATCGAGTCAGCGTTCCGGTTGCTCCCGGTACACCCACAGGATCAGCGTCTCTTAGGTTTTGTGTTTCAAGGACGCTACTACATGGATAAATGTATGCCGATGGGTTGCTCCATCTCTTGTGCGTATTTTGAGAAGTTCAGTACTTTTATGCAATGGGCTTTCACCAGAGCCACGGGTTTTACGCAGGTTATGCATTACCTTGATGATTTTCTGTTTCTGGGGGCAGCCGGGGACACGGAATGTGCACAGGCTTTGAGGGAATTCTGTAATCTCATGAAACAATTTGGCGTGCCACTGGCACCAGGCAAAACAATGGGGCCATCTACTACACTCGAGTTTCTGGGAATTGAGCTCGATTCTGTAGAGGGGTGCTTCCGTTTGCCCAAGAAGAAGGTAATGAAATTTAAGGCCTCGCTTGAAATGTGCCTCGGCAAGAAAAAAGTAACTCTCCATCAGTTGCAACAAGCTGTGGGTCAGCTTAACTTTGCCCTTAGAGTGATACCGATGGCTCGCCCTTTTTCCCGCTCTATCGCACAAGCCATGGTTGGCCTCAAGGAAGGGCACCACCGCACAAGACTGTCAGCAGAGGTTCGCCAGGATATGCACATATGGCTGGCATTTCTGGCGGATTTCAACGGTCGCGTTGTGTGGAACAAACCGCCAGCTTCCTCCGAGGAGCTGGGGTTGTGGACCGACTCGGCAGGGAGTGTGGGTTTTGGCGCCATATTTGGTAATCAATGGTCGGCACGAACATGGCCGGCGTGGTGGCACGATGGTGGGCTCACAGGTAACATTGGGTTTCTAGAGCTGTTCCCCATTCTGGTGGCCCTAAAAACATGGCCGGAGGGGTTTCGTGATCCCTCTGTAGTGTTCTGGTCTGATAATATGACCGTTGTTGAATGTATCAATAATCAGGCAGCACGATGCAAATGGATTTTGAGATTGCTGAAAGAAATTGTCCTGCTATGTATGAGACTAAACGTCCACTTTAGGGCAAGACACGTGCCGGGGGTACTGAACCAGGCAGCTGACGCACTCTCTCGTACCCATATGTAGGCCTTCCGGGTTTTCTGCCCTCAGCGGACTTGGTGGCGGCACCATTTCCCGAAGCTCTCTGGTCTCTCGGTGCCCCGGATTACAAAATCTCGTGGGAGAGAGTCTAGCACCCAGGACAAGGAAGGCATATGAAGGGGCGTTCCGTTCCTATTTGTCATTTTTGGGTTCAGCTAGGGGGGAGCATTGGGGGCAGGAGGAGTATGTCCTGAAATTTCTGGTATCATTACATCAGGCAGGCAGATCAGTGGCTACAGCCAATAGGCACCGGGCCACCATTTCCTTCATGGCGCGGGCTCATGGCATCCAGGACCCCACATCGTCCTTTCTCGTAAGGAAGGCACTGCGTGGGTGGCAACGCCTTGAGGGACGTAGAGTGGATGAGAGGCACCCGATAGGTCTAGCAAGGTTGTCCCTGTTAATGTCCGTGCTACCTGCGACATGTTCATCTCAATCAGAGACGGTGCTGTTCCGGGCCGCTTTTGCATTAGCATTCCATGGGGCTATGCGGGTAAGCGAACTGGTAGCGAGGAATAAGCAGGATACGGGGGGAGGTCTGTGCCGAGAACACATCCAAATTTAGGGGGAGACGATGGTAGTCTCAATAGCCAGGTCCAAGACCGATCAGGGAGCGATCGGGGACAGTGTGGTAGTCCAGCGGATTCCGGGGTCTCCCATGTGCCCGGTAAAATGCGTGGAGGAGTATTTAGCGCAGAGGGCGGCAACATGGGGGGGAAGCTTGCTGAGGCACACCGACGCCACCCCACTGACTAGGTTCCAGTTTCAGTGGGTGTTAACAATGACAATCGCGGCAGCGGGCTTGAACCCGAGCGATTTTGGGACCCATTCCTTCCGGATAGGGGCTGCTACAGAGGCTACAGCCAGGGGTCTGAGTGTTGAAAAGGTGAAACAGTTGGGGCGTTGGTCCTCGAATTGTTATAAAAGGTATGTGCGGTTGCACATGTTGTGAAGCTAATGTCATGCACTCACGCTTCTTGTTTTCTGTTTGGTTTACAGTTTCGCGAGCAGGCTTTGCGGGGCGGACTGTGCAGTTGACCCGACACCTGGGGACCAGCGGTCAAAGATCACCGGCTGAGGGAAGAGTGGTGTGGGTCGTTGGCCACTCATACGTGAGGCGCGCCGCGGACGTATTCAAAGCAGGTGACATGATTCACGTGGCTGGGGAATACGGGTACAGGGTGACCTTCCACGGAAGGGGCGGACTCTGTATTGACCAGTTTCAAAGTTTTATGGAGGGACTGTTAGGGCGGACGAGGTCACCGCCATCTGTAATCATAGTGCATCTTGGGGGCAATGATTTGGTGACCATTGGTCGACGAATACTTCTCGAGTTAATTTTATCCGCAGTAAGTTGGTTGGCGAGGAGGGTTCCGGGGTGCACGATTGCATGGTCACACATGATTCCTCTCTGTGTCAGCTTTGAATCAGTCGGTAAAGAAGGTTAATAACAAACTGGGTAGGTTGTTTCGTACAGGAAAATTGCATTGTATTCCACATGGATGTATCCGGGGGGACCATATGTATCTGGAGGATGGGGTCCATTTGTCCCGGGAGGGGAATGTTTTACTCATAGGAGACTTCATAGCTTGGTTAAAGAGTTTGTGTAGACATGACCTTTAGTAGGAGTTTTGTGGGGGGTCCGGATAGCCGGTCAACTATCCGGCCTGTGGCGGTAAGGTCATGATCGGTGAGCAGTAATTGGAAGATCCCTAGAGGTGGGGCGCCACCCATTATGGATGGGAGCGCCCGGGGGGAGGCGGCCATTGGCCCCTCACACGGGGAGGCGGTACCCTCTAAGGATGGTGCCGCCGAAAGGGAAGGCGGTCATAGGCCCCTCCCTGGGGAGGAGGGGAGGAGGGCCCCTCCTGGGAATTTCCCGGGGCCAGGACATCCGCGACGGCGGATGTGGTAAGCAGTGTGGGGTGGGAGGGGGGTCTACGCTACCTTCTAGACACCTCACACGAGTCCTCGGACGACCACCAAAATGGCGTCGAGTAAATATGGGGCCCCCGTTAAGACAAGGGAAATTGGAAGTTGGCACAGAGGTACAGTCCTCTGTGCGCCCGCCCCTCACAAGTAAGGGGGGGAGTTCTGGTGTTAGGGATCTGACACCGGTTACGACCTTGCCGTTGGCCCGTAATGTTAGGATGTACAATTTAAATTTTGAGAAATGCATTTACAGGATGTTTTAGAATCGGCTAGGAGAACCTTTGTATTAGAGATATGTTAAGGTTAGCCAATAAACATCGTAATGTGTAAATGGAATTGTACATGATATGAAACTGTTATTTTAATGTTTTAATTTTGTTTCATATTTTTAATAAATACGGCCGGGAGGGTAACTCCCTCCCGCCTTCCAAAAGTTCAAGAACCGTTTCCGTCTTCCCATTCTTGGGGATTGTGTTGGGAGGGGGTGACAGGTATCCCGGCCATATCAAGCCGGGGCCAGACAAGGAGATACGAGGGGAGGGGAGGTGGCATTTGCAAGACTTTCCTCTCCAGTGTTGTCACAGCTAGAGTTCCCGTCGGCCTCGGCTCTTCTCCTGGTCCAGGGGGGGGGGGTCGGTGGCATGTGCAAGACATCCCCTCCCAGTGTTGTTACAGCCATTATTGAAGAAAGAAGAAGATACTGTCGGCCTCGGCTCCTCTCCTGGTGCACCTTACGCGACGACCCTTTTGATGGGTGAGTGGAGCGTTGGGGGTGCAGCTGAGGGGCCCCCACCTGGGGGGGTGGGAGAAGCTCATTCGCGCCGCCTCTCCCTCCCAGCGCACCCCACGCCGACACCTGGCGTTGATATCCATGATGTCCAGACCAGGCGATAAGAAGGGGGGGGGTCGGAGGCAGAGGCAAGACATCCCCCCCGTGGCCTGCAAGGCGGAAGAAGAAGGGAATCGGGAGACCAGAACATTTCGGCCCATCCACGCCACGGCTGATGGCGGTTAGCTGGGTCCCGCCCTGCACGTGTCGAGGCCTCATCTTCCGGATGGGCATAACCGTGGCCCTGTTGCACTTCGGGAGTTTCCGGAATGGGGGTGGGTATCTGCTGATTTGTATCTATTTCATGTTACCGTTAATGGGTGTGGCGGGCGGTGGGACAGACATGCTTGGAGCAGTGGGGGGGTGGCGGAGCCTAGCTACCTCGTGGCTGCCGTAACGTCAAGCTTGGCTTTTTTCACTACTTTCATGTTTCTTATTTCTAGCGAAGTCAAAAACACATCAGTGGCCTACTGATTTTGTTTGATTTCTTTCCCTTCCTTTTCAAGTGTGTTTCATGCTAAAGTTTTTGTTTTACAGGATACAGAGATTACTTCGTTTTTTACATATGTCTTCTTTATTAGGGGTACTCTCCGGTTGAGCCAGATGATGTACCTCTAATAAATGGTCCGGGTGGAACTAGTTTCCAAATCAGTGGGGAGTAGATGGGTATGACAGATTACAACGGGGGATAAAGGTCCGCATTACCCACCCTTCACTACTTGCAAAGACTAGACAGAATATTTCTATTCCACGTTATTTACAAACAGAGAATACCTCGAGAGAACTATTCCTTGAACAATAAATGTCCAGCTAATCAATCAATCAGTGGGGAGAAAAACAGGTATGACGGATTACAACGGGGGACAAAAGTCCGCATTACCTATCCTTCACTATCTGCAAAGGGAGACAGAATATTCCTATTCTACTCTGTTTGTAGACAGGGAATATCTCATAGAGCAATAATCACTAAAATATTAACAACTTTAAGGTAAATACTCACAATATGACTACTCAACGAAGTTAAAAAGTAACAGATATAGGTACTTGAGAGGTTTTCGGTGGCAGATAATCTACAATATACACTTGTACATATGAGTCTGATACAGGACGGATCTCTGTATAACTATGGATAATTAGATATTAGGATGGCATACAAAGCTCCCAACCTTCTTATATTTTCTCTTAAAGGGTTTCAAATTGGGGACAAATATTAGGCTGTGCTCTAGAGGTTGACGCTGTTGCTCCACTGGTACTCAGGCCTTCTCATGAAGCAGAAGGAGCCGCTCTCAATCTCCTTAACTCTTCCCTTGCAAAGTTGACCGGATTCTTAGTCTGCAACTGCTTCAGCATACTTGCAGTTCCACACAAGTCCTTTTTATTGGGGTCTCCTCTTGAAAGCAGTCTTGCATATGCGGCAAGTAACTTTTCTTGCATTCACCTTTTTTAAGACTTGTGAAAATTAATTTCAAAACATTCAATAAATACAGTGTTACTATGCATTGTGTCAAATGCTTTATTAAAAATATGCAGAAAATGTTCCCTTTATTTGTTGTTAAGGTCTTTACAAGAGAATTTGAAAGGAGAAAGTAGGAGATGAATAACACATGTAGGACGTTAAATCTCAAACTGCAAAAATTGATAAAGAGGGTGGACCAAAGTCTGCATGATGAATGCCAGTGGAAGCGTTTCAGGCACACTGCGAAGATTTTAAAAAATATAAATATTGTCAAGTTTTACTTTGACTTGTGATATTTGATCTCATTTAGTCACTTCAATCTAATTTTAAACACTAATTTTCTTTTTGTTTTGCAGATTAACTACAATACTTATTTTGGACTCCATATTTCATGTTGTTTATTATATTATTTTGTTACTTATAGTTCTAGTTATTTATTGTAGTGTTATCTTTTAGTTATAGTTCCGGTTATTGTTTTAATAAAAGTTAATTAAAAAAGTATATACGTCTGTTTTTTTGTGAGGGTAGCAGTCATCAATAGAAATAATATTTATAATTTGAAGTATAATGCTGAAGCTCACTCATTAGCAACATATTGTGGTGAAATTTTAACCTATGTGCTGACGTAAGTGTTCCATAAACTACTACTATGGTAACAGGCAAAATATTGTTTGGGGGTAGGGTATATGCAGTAAAAAAAAATGGGCAAGGGCTGTTTTGTTTTCCACTGTTGCAACATAAAGTGATCGATAAAAATCCGATAATCAGGCCTATTCAGCGACTAAGACAGCAGGCCGAGTCTCTTTTGCTCAACGGCTCCCTCATGGGACGAAGAAATGCCCTTTTTCACGAAATAGGAATATTTTACTTGCAGGACAGTTGTTAATTTCCTGTGAAAATACATTAGCCTGGAACATTGTTAGTGATAAACTGTAAATGCATCTGGGTCCTTTGCTTAAAAAAAATATATAAAATATATTTGTGAATTAGAATAAGAATATATGTTACAGCTATAGATATTTGCTATTAAAAAACCATTGAAATTCACTGAAAAAAACGTAGGTTTTAGGCCATATATAGTTAGGGATTAGCATTTACAAAACCTTAATTTACATCGCACAAAACCATTGAAATTCGCATATATAGTTAGATGCAATAACTATATATCGCGCACCCGCAATCCACTGCTGATGATGTCACATATTACATCATTCATGACATGGTCAGTGACATCACTGATGACATCACTGATGACATCTCAAATGACATCACTGATGAGATCTCAAATGACATCACTGATGACATCTCAAATGACATCACTGATGATATCACTGATAACATCTCATTTGACATTACTGATCACATCACTGATGATATCATTCATGTGATAATACGATGAACCTCTTCAGACTCTAATATAACCTTAGATACAATCAGTGTAAACAGACACTCACAGACTGTCACTCATCCATGGAGTTACTCACACACCTAGTCAGTCATGCAAAGAATCAATCACACCTCCATTTCCTCAACTATACAGTTATACACACCTTACCTATTTAAACATATACTAACACATATTTACTCTCTTATACAATCACTGATACAAGTTCACAATGATCCATAGAGCCACTCACACATTCACTGGCTCTTATGCACAGTTATTTATACATGTCACCTCTTACATGTACTGTGTTTTACATATGTACTTAATTTGACATGTAGCACTGAGAAATCCAATCACTCACCAATACACTCATGCAGACAGTCAACCACCCATACAGCTGTTTCCACATGCACTTTTGAACCCATACATCTAGTGAATCAACTGCTCACACATCTATGCACAGAGTCACATACCTCCCAGCCACCCGCACACACACACTCACTCTCCCATACAAATATTTGGGCAACCAATCAATAACCCATATAGTTACTCATATAGATACTGATGAACACATGCAGCAGTTTACAGAACTACAGAAATAATGATGCCAAATTAAGACTGTTTAGTCACTAACCCATGCACTCAGTGAGACACATTTAATCATTCTCTCATACAGTCAGTCATGCACCTACTAAATCCTTCATCCAAACACTTATACATCCACTCATTCTTCAATATGTAAGACATATTTTAACTTTACAGAAACATACAGTCACTGGATGATGTCATCAGTGATGTCATCAGTGATGTCACTGACCATGTCATGAATGATGTAATATGTGACATCATCAGCAGTGGATTGCGGGTGCGCGATATATAGTTATTGCATCTAACTATATATGTGAATTTCAATGGTTTTGTGCGAGTAAATTAAGGTTTTGTAAATGCTAATCCCTAACTATATATGGCCTAAAACCTATGGTTTTTTCAGTGAATATATATATATATATATATATATATATTCACTGAAAAAACCATAGGTTATAGACCATATATAGTTAGGAATTAGCATTTACAAAACCTTGAAAATTCACTGAAAAGACCATAGGTTATAGACCATATATAGTTAGGGATTAGCATTTACACAACCTTATTTTACTCACACAAAACCATGGAAATTCGCAAATATAGTTAGTTGCACTAACTATATATCGCGCACCCGCAATCCACTGCTGATGATGTCACATATTACATCATTCATGACATGGTCAGTGACATCACTGATGACATCACTGATGACCACGCAGCCCCCTTCCCAATAATTTATTTTTAAAATAATATTTGGGGCTTACGCCCTGGGGGATGGGGTCGCCATGGTCCATAAAAAAGAAAAAGAAGGGGGACTACACAGCCCCCCTTCTTAATTTTTTTTTACCTAAAACCGAGATCGGGGAGGAGGCCACGCCCGCTCCCTGCACCATTTTGCTAATGCACCCCCTGGCACGTTTTCAGAGGGTAATTCCCCTTGAATACTCTGGTCCCTGGGGGCCAAGTAGCCCACCAGGAACCTCCAGTATGCGCCAGGGGGCTGCGTTGCAAAAAGAGGTATAATGAGACCATGCCCCTTTTTACACCTCTCTGCAACGCAGCCCCCTGGTTCATAGTGGAGGTTCCTGGTGGGCTAGTTGGCCCGCAGGGACCCCCCAGTATTCAAGGGGACATAATACCCCAATTTAGAACATGCCAAAGGGTGCGTTTGCACAGTGGGTAAGCCAAAGGTAAGCCCGTCTATGCCCGTCCGTGCCTGGACCGCGCCCAGCGCCTGTCCCCCTGGTCCCCGCCGCACCCAACCCACTAGAGTCACATATGACGCCGCAACTCTCCTCGCCTTCAACCCCGGACGCACACCACAATGCTGCGAAGCTACTCCAGGATGTACCCACGGCACATTCGCCTGCCTCTCCTGCAAGTTCAACTGCTTCAGGACCCTCACCAAACAAACTTCCTCCACTCACAGCTCCGCCTCTAACCGCCTGAAGTGCATCCTGCTTAACACCCGCTCGGTCCCCAGACACGCAACTGAACTCTGGGACCTACTCGACACTGAGTCACCGGACATCGCCTTCCTTACAGAAACATGGATGAACACATCATCAGCACCCGACATCGCCATAGCCATAGCGGACGCTTATAAGATTATCCGAAAAGACCGCACCAATCAAACAGGAGGAGGCATCGCCATCATCCATAGGAACACCATCAAACTCACGACCAGCTCCGACGATAATCTTGCAACCGCCGAACATCTCCACTTTCAGATCCACACCGACCCTAGGACCACACTTAGAGGCACCCTCATCTACAGGCCTCCAGGTACCCGCACTCAATTCAGCGATGACATCACAGACTTCGTCAGCCCACATGCCCTCCTCCGAAAACTATATTCTTCTAGGAGACCTCAACTACCACCTTGATAACAAACACGACAGCAACACCACCACCCTTCTGGACAACCTGGCCAACCTCGGACACAAACAACTTGTCGACACCCCCACCCATGTAGCCGGATACACGCTCGACCCTATCTTCACCTCTAGCAAGCACATCTCCTTCAATCGCACCACAGCTCTCCACTGGACGGACCACAGCTGTGTTCACTTCAGCTACAAAACCACCCTGACCCACAACCGCCCACAACCTATTCCTCGGAGAAACTGGAACAAAATCACCTCTGACCAACTCCTCACATCACTCAACCAAAACCCTCCCACCCTCTCATTGGACCCAAACCAAGCGGCCACCAATCTCAAGCAATGGATCTCCCACAGTGCTGATGAATTGGCACCCCTTAAAGCACCAGATCAAATCAGCCAGCAAAAAGGCTCTCTGGTTCAATGATGACCTTAAAAAATCCAAGAAGCTGTGCCGCACCCTGGAGAAAACATGGAGGAAAAACCCTACCATCGACAACATGGCCACCCTCAAGGCAGCCACCCGCAAACACCACCAACTGATTCGTTCCGACAAGAAATCAGCATTCAAGGATCGGCTCGACAACAACACTCACAACAGCAAGGAACTTTTCAACATCGTCAAAGAATTCACCAACCTCCCCGAAGCATCCAACGACATCACTCCCTCCCAAGACCTCTGCGATGCGTTATCCTCCTTCTTCTACAACAAAATTGCCGACATCCACAACAGCTTCGAGAATACTCCCAGCGATCAACCCTCCCCACCCCCCTCAGATCCTACTCTGCCAACTAACAACCTTAGCGCCTGGAACCCAATCACCACTGAAGACACCATCCGCCTAATGAACTCTATCCACTCTGGCTCGCCAACCGACCCCTGCCCCCACCACATCTTCAACAAAGCTGACTCCATCATCGCACCCCATCTCCGCGATGTCATCAACTGCTCGTTCAACTCTGCCACCTTTCCAGAAAGCTGGAAACACGCCGAACTCAGCGCCCTCCTGAAGAAACCCACAGCAGACCCCTCTGAACTCAAAAACTACCGACCCATATCCCTCCTCCCATTCCCGGCCAAAGTCATTAAGAAAGCCGGCAACTGCCAGCTCGCAGCCTTCCTTGAATCCAACAACTCCCTCGATCCATCTCAATCCGGGTTCCGAGCCAAACACAGCACCGAAACCGCCCTCATCGCAGCGACCGACGACATCCGAACACTACTGGACAATGGAGAAACAGTTGCCCTCATCCTACTCGACCTCTCAGCCGCCTTCGACACAGCCTGTCATAGCACCCTCATACAACGCCTCAGCAACATCGGCATACAAGGAAAAGCCTTGAACTGGATCATCTCATTCCACGCTGGGAGAACTCAAAGAGTCCGACTTCCCCCATTCAAATCAGAGGCCACCGAAGTCATCTGCGGTGTACCACAAGGATCTTCACTCAGTCCCACCCTCTTCAACGTCTACATGAGTCCACTCGCCTCCATCGCGCGTCAACACAACCTTAACATCATCTCTAACGCCGACGATACCTAGTTAATCCTTTCCCTCACCAAAGACCCTACCACCGCCAAAACCAATCTTCACGAAGGCATGAAAGAAGTAGCCGAATGGATGAAACAAAGCCGCCTAAAACTCAACTCAGACAAAACGGAGGTGCTCATCCTAGGATCGTCCCCCTCTGCCTGGGACGACTCTTGGTGGCCTTCCGCTCTGGGCACAGAACACTCACCCACAGACCATGCACGCAACCTGGGCTTCATCCTAGACTCCTCTCTCTCGATGTCCAGACAAGTCAACGCAGTCTCATCCTCCTGCTTCAACGTACTTTGCATTCTCAAAAAGATCTTCCGTTGGATCCCCCTCAAGACAAGAAAGACTGTGACCCACGCACTGGTCACAAGTCAACTAGACTATGGTAACACACTATACGCCGGAATCACAGCAAAATTACAGAAAAAACTCCAACACATCCAAAATGCATCAGCGAGACTCATATTAGACATTCCTCACCAAGATCACATCACCGGACACCTAAAAGACCTCCACTGGCTTCCGGTCAACAAAAGAATTACATTCCGCCTTCTCACCCACGCACACAAGGCCCTCTACAATCTAGGACCCGAATGCCTCAACAATCGCCTGTCCTTCTACAAACCCACCCGCCAACTAAGATCATCCAATCTAGCCCTCGCCGCAGTCCCGCGCATCCGAAAATCCACTATGGGTGGCAGATCCTTCTCCTTCCTTGCTGCCAAGACCTGGAACTCACTCCCCACTCACCTCCGCCTTACCCAAAACCACATTTCCTTCAGAAAAGAACTTAAAACCTGGCTATTTGACAAATAATGAACCCCTTCCCCAAGCGCCTTGAGACCCTCGGGGTGAGTAGTGCGCTTTATAAATGCCCGAACTTGAACTTGGTGAAGGTAGAGG
>NW_028244274.1:0-20814 GCF_964263255.1 Lissotriton vulgaris | reverse complement strand
TATTTGCAGCCTGATTCATGTAGGTAAATTGCACTCGCAAAGGGCCAGATTCTCAGAATCTGGCCCTTAGCGAGTGCGATTTTTGCATTTGGTATTCATGATACCAAATGCAAAAATCGCTATGTAAGAATTCGCATATTTGCGTGGAATGGCATTTAAGGAATCTCTAATAGAGATTCCTTAAATGCTATTCATGACACACAACAAAATTGCGATTTTGGACTTTTGGGGCCGCTATTTACCGACAGGTCAGACCTGTCGGTAAATAGCAAAAACTCAGAAAAATGCTTTTAAAAGCATAATTCAAAGTTGCATGTAGCACACACACATGTCCTTTGGACATGTGTGTGCGCAACACCTGTCCAAAAGTGCATTTTAGGGGTGCTACAGGGCGTCCTTTGGACACCCCTGGCACCCTTAAAATCGCTATCTCAGTTGCGAGTAGCAAATTGCTACTCGCAAATCCCCATTCATTCCAATGGGCCTCTTGGCCCATAGGAATGATTGGGGAGTATTTGCGAGTAGCAAATTGCTACTCGCAAATAAAGAACATGTAGGAATCGCTATTTAAGTAGCAATTCCTACATGAATGCCGTTTTGCGTGTCCTCAATAGCGATTCGCTATGATTCGCTATTAGGGACACGCAAAACGGCATCTACATGAATCAGGCTGTTGATGTCTCGGATAAATCAACAGCACAAGGATGCAGTAACACAAGCCATTACTAGATGTCCCTGCTGAGTCAGCAGATCACAGGTTCAGCAACATAGGGCATATTATCAAGCAGGGCGTTAAAATTATCGTCCATTTAGCGGCAGAAACCTGCCGCTAAAGCGGCGATAATGGGCTTGATAACATGCCCGTGGAGAATTCCAATAGAAGCCCATGTTCACACCAGAACATGGGTTTCTATTGGAATTCACAAGGCCATATTATCAAGTCCATTATCACCCCTTTAGCTGCAGTTTTCGGCCGCTAAAACAGCGATAATTTTTAACACCCTGCTTGATAATATTCCCTATAATCTCTTACTAGATGCACCCGTTGTATCAATAGCACAAAGGTGCAGTAACTAAAGTTGTTACTAGATGTCCTGTTGAGTAGCTAAAATGGAGGGGCATATTACCAAGCAATAGCTATTGCTTGGTTAGAGACAAAAATTTACCGCTGTGCTGCGGCGATTTTTATCGCAGATAAACCTTGGTAAACACATACCTGCTCCGCTGTAATCAGGCGTCGTAGCACACCCGGGACACGCTAGGTGTCACTGGGTGGGCCCGATGATGAAGCATGCCACCAACTAGGTTGGTGGGTGAGGGCTTTCTAAAGACACCCAACAGGTGCCACCGCCAACAACACTGAGTCGCTATGACAATAACAAAATAATGTCAGACTAACCCCTTCTAGCTAGTCTCCTTTTGATTTGTGTACATATAATCCGGGGATCTGGACTAGCTATCTGGTCCTCTCTCTCCCTCTTGATTCTCGCAGAATCCTTAGTTGGCCATCAAGGCGATGTCCTTGTGGTGGTTGGTCAGGCGATTGGAGTTGACATTCTACCACATGTGGGTCGCTGTCGCAGATGGGAGCGGGCCAATAGGTTCGCTGATGTCCATAGCACGGATCTGGCATTGGACGATCTTAGGAGTGCACTGGTTCTGGCAGCAGCCACCAGACCAAACTCTTTGACAAACTTTTCCATTTCCTTGTAGAACCACCAGGTATCTAGTTGTAGGGGACAGAGCTCATCCACTCTGCCCATCCGAAGCACCTCCACGGTGGAAACCGGAAAAAGTGTGAACTCAGAAAGCCATGATTGCCTTCATCTTTGGTCCTCAGGGTGCTCCTCATGTAGTGACACATGAGGATTCTCCTCAGAATTGTAGCGATATCTGGCACTCCCTTGGCTAAAACATATTGCCAAAGCCCATAGCTCTCGCATAGTTGAGAACCATTGGTTTTGCCAATCCTTATTTAATTTTGGGTGCGGTGCCCCTCCACCCTAACACATGGAACATCTAACTTGTATTTTGCGGATATGGCATTATTTATGAAATACTATAAAATATTGGAAATTTGAATCAGACTGACATTATAGTTAAAACTAGCAGCCCGTCCCGACGTTGTCCGGGTATGAATTGCTGCCGGCCAGTAGTATATTGTTTCGTAGGATTTCATTTTGATAGCATTTCTTATCTGTGACAGGCCTGTGAAACGCTCCGATTCACAGTGCACTGCTGATGCACTTAAGAGTGCGCATTCAGTAGTGTGTGAACTCGAGTTTCCCTACTTTATTTTCCTTGCAATATTATATAGCGCGAACTCGACAACATGGCATGAGCACAATTTACATTACAGAAGAACACATTGATTTGTGGTAGGCACGGGGAGACAAAGTGATTTGCCTGGAATCACAGGATGTTGAGCTGATGCCGAGATTCTAACGTAGCTCCCCTTCTCTAAAGTTCGCAATTCTAGAACTTGTGGTGGGAGGTGTGTCTAAAAGTGTATGTCGGTGCTGCGCATCAATGAGAGAGACCTGTGCATTTTTCCAATTGGTGGTGAAAAAATACGAGTATGTTGCTGGAGATGTGGGCCGCCGTGCCACCAATGTACTTACGGGGGAGGGTAAACACCCATTATTCCGCAAATTTCTTTCCGCATACCATCACTCTGCATACTTTCATTACGAAAGTACCATGACTCCGCAATGCCATTATAACGCATGGCATTACATTTTATATGCTTTTACCACGCATACATGTACAACGAAATTCGTTGTAAATGCATGAATGGTAAAAGCATGTTTTTTAAAAATGTTTGGATAAGGCAAGTATGGGTATAGGGGTATATGTTTTGGGGTACTGAGGTATATGTTTTGGGGTGTTTGGATATTTTAATGGTTCAGATATGGTTTTGGGTTATGGGGTACAGGGGTATTTTTAGGGTTCAGGGCAAGGTTTGGGTTTTGGGGTATAGGGGTATTTTTAGGGTTCAGGGGTAGGTTTGGGTTTTGGGGTACAGGGGTATTTTAAGGGTTCAGGGCTAGGTTTGGGTTTTGGAGTACAGGGGTATTTTTAGGGTTCAGGGCTAGGTTTGGGTTTTGGGATACAGGGGTATTTTAGGGTTCTGTGCTAGGTTTGGGTTTTGGGGTACAGGGGTATTTTTAGGGTTCAGGGGTAGGTTTGGGTTTTGGGGTACAGGGGTATTTTAAGGGTTATGGGCTAGGTTTGGGTTTTGGGGTACAGAGGTATTTTAGGGTTCAGGGGTAGGTTTGGGCTTTGGGGTACAGGGGTATTTTTAGGGTTCAGGGGTATGTTTGGTTTTGAGGTACAGGGGTATTTATAGGGTTCAGGACTAGGTTTTGGTTTTGGGGTACAGGGGTATTTTTAGGGTTTAGGGATAGGTTTGGGTTTTGGGGTACAGGGTAGATTTATAGGGTTAAGATGGGTTAGTGTTTAAGGGTGTTGGGGTATTTTATAGAGTAAGGGTGGGTTATGATTATGGGGTGCAGGGGTATTTAAAGTAGGGGTGGGCGGAATTGGCGCGAACTTGGTACAATAAATCCGCAATATTTCGTTCCGTCAGATTTCCAATTATTAAAACAGAAACCTCATATATTCAAGGTAAAATAAGTATTTCTACATGCTAAAATGCATATAGTCATTTCACAAAAGTGAAATTAGCTTCCAGCAAGCAGTGAGAGAGGTGATGATTTTGAGATCAAGCCCCTGCAAACCATTATTCTCAAAGGAACATTGAAACGTTATACAATCGCGATCTCTAAACTTGGCAGCTTTAATAGACTCTGCCGCAGAAGAAATATAGAGGCTGTAAGTACGTACTGTTGTTCTTTCTTTAACTGAGTTGGGCAGTTCTATCAGAGATAGAACTTTCAAAAATTGAGTGAAACTCTTTAATGTTCCTCTCCACGGAAATCTTTAGTAAAAGGCGAAAGATTTATTCGGTTTGAAGAGAAACCAGAGTATGCCAAAGAGTAGACGGTGGAGGAGACCGGAGTGAACCCAACACCTTGGACTCTGAGTGTGGGGCTTAAAACTAAATGAGAACTTAAAACATGTTCTAGAGAATACTTTTTCATTCATGTTCTGATCAAATTAAGTGGGAAAATTACTTCAACTATATAAGAAGGATTACAAGTGAAAGAGGATTGTGGGTATGCAAATATATCCTCCCTAAGCCCACGTGGCAACACTTCTCAGTCACACGTGACGCTCGAGAGTGTATGAGAGTTTACTTTTGTTGTTGCTCTCATTACCAATTTTGCTTTTCTCGGTATTGCAACGCTTTACTCGAGCATTAGTTTGCCTCCACTACTCGTGGGCAGTTTTAAATCAATATTTAATTACCCGCTGGTCTTTCCGTGATTTGCTGTTGAGCCGCAGCCGGGTCTCGAACCCTGGTTCCAGGATTGCAGCTCAAACTGTTAATCGACCCTTCCTCCGCCTCTCACACAGTACAAGCTCCTGCAGAGATCTAAGGATCTAACCGGCTCACTTTAAAATACCCTGATAGGATATATAGTGTTCAACCATTTTTCAATTGTCTACTATATAAACATGTATATATAAATTTACATATGCTAATTTCTCTCTTTTACAGAATTGAGCAGTTCTATCAGAGATAGAACTTTCAAAAATTGAGTGAAACTCTTTAATGTTCCTCTCCACGGAAATCTTTAGTAAAAGGCGAAAGATTTATTCGGTTTGAAGAGAAACCAGAGTATGCAAGTGATAGAACAATGGCAGAGACCGGAGTAAACACAACTCTGTGGAGACTCAGTGTGAGCAGGAAAACTAAATTGCAATTATAAACATGTTCTCGTGAATACTTTTTCATTAACATTCTGATCAAAATAAGTGGGGAAATTACTTTAACTGCATCAGAAGGATTATAAGTGAAAGAGGATTGTGGGTATGCAAATAAACCCTCCTGGAGCCCCCGTGACAACACTTCTCAGTCACACGTGACCCTCGAGAGTGTATCAGGGTTTACTTTTGTTGTTGCTCTCGTTGCGCAATTTTTCCTTTTCTAGGTATTACAACGCTTTACTCGAGCACAAGCCTGCCTCCACTACACGTGGGCAGTTTAAAATAAATATTTAATTACCCGCCGGTCTTTGATTTGCTGTTGAGCCGCAGCCGGGACTCGAACCCTGGTCCAGGGTCGCAGCTCTGGTTGTCAAGTCGCCCCTTCCTCACGTGCACCTCAAGCTCTGTAGGGGGTCTGAGGGTCTGACCGGCCCAGGCACCGCCGGATCCGTCCACCCCCTTCCCACAGCTGTGTTTTCGGGTCACTGAATGGGGCTCTCCCGCAGAACAGCAGCAAAAGCTGCACATTTTGGAGCTGGTGACCCGGCTCGGATCACGGCTTCCACCCAATGCAAGGGATTCTGAGAAAATCACTCTTCCCCGTCCCTGGAAGATGTCTGGTTCTCTTCTAAAGCGCTTAAGTGCTCTCGAGCCAGAGTCGCGCTATATAAGACTACAAATAATAGGAAAAAAATATTTCGAAATGAAATGGCCATTATTCACCGTGGGTCAGAATATAGCGCCACCTAGATACATTAATTAGAAAGATGTACTAGTAACCAATTGTATTTGTGGCATTCTCCCCAGCCTGGGAGAATTCAAATGAACACTCCACACTCTGTGCCAGATTTATTAGTTTGTCACCAACTGCGCTGCTTGAGAAGGAGGGAGCAGGAGAGCGCTCTATGGCAATATGGCACTATGATCCCCACTCCCTAACGCAGTCGCAGAAATGTGCGACCGTGCACCATGGCCACACCTTTGCACCACAGTGCAAGGGCATCTCCACGAGACTAACATAGGTTTGCACTGGAAGGATCTAGTACAAAATACCATGCTTAAACTAAGGGGCATATTTACATGGAGCCTGCGCTGGCGGTGACGAAGCGGCGGCAAAGAGTGCAGACTCATATTTACAAGGCCACGCATGGCCTCATAGATATGGAGTAAGACAAAGTAGCTCCAGTGGTTGCGTTGCCTTACTCTGCGCAAAGAGGCGTTCCATGGGTGTTGCAGTGGGTGTACCCACGCAACGCAGATTGATATTGAAGTATTCCCAGATTCACAAGGACTTGTAAACCTGGTAATGTGTCAAAAGCCTATTCCTTCCTCGGGGAGGCATAACGAGGAGAAATAGCTTTATTTCTCCTTGTTTTTTCCTCTTTGTATGTGTGCCGCATTCTACAGCCCAAATTAAAGGAACACACCTCCATTGATTGCTTTTTTGCAAGAAAGTGTCCCTTCCTGTACAAAATCAATCATTCCTACAACTCATACACCCTTGCACCATGGTGCAAGGGTGTATGCATTGGCACTAGTCAGCCAATTGCACCAGCAAAAAAAAAGTAAATTGATGCGTCTTATTGTTGTAAATATGACACATTCCTGCACTTTACTCGCAGCGTGGCAAGCTGGCTTGCGGTGCATCAGTTTGTTGTAAATATGCCCCTAACTTTAAACTTTTCCCACTTTCTATGTGTGCTGTACAGTGCAGCACACGTGCAAAGTCAGAAAAGAAAGGATAAATAAAAACATTTCTCTTTCATAGCGCTTATCTGAAATGGGTGCTATTTCCTGGCGCTAAACTTTGTCTACTTTATTTAAGTAAATAGGGCTTAGAGTCAGTAACCATGGGTGGTTGCACCACACATTGGTACCCCCTTTTGGCGCTAAGTAATGTAAAGCAGCAGCGTTATCTGCTTCTTTACGTTACTTTCAAGTGATTTTCCAGCTTAAAACAGGTTTTACACTGGAAGGTAAAGAGGTGAAAAAAGATTTTTCATTGTTTTCCATCACTTATGTGATGCAAACACGGCGTAAAATCTTAGGGCTTTATTTACAACAAATGACTCATTGCTTCATCAAAATTACTTGCCCCTGTGGCAAAAATCCTACAACACCATGGATACGCCGTATTTACAATACAGGGCTCCATGGTGCAAGGACCCGCGGATTCATCAAAAATACTTACGTTATTTGTGCGAAGCATGTTGCATGGCATCAAGCCCAAAAGCGCTGCATTGCTATGTTTGGAAATAAGACTGATGCATCTGCAGCAATTCGATAAAAAAAAGGATGATGCATCAGGGGCGTGGCCAGCCACCACCCAAGATGGCCACAAAGGACTAGAGCTCCGTTCGACTAAATCCCCAATTATACGAGCATTCATCCATTTAAGCCCAACATAGCCCACAGTCCCGTGCTCCCCTACCCGTGCCGGTGACTCGATCCAAGTTTGGTGGAACTCCAACGTTCCTGGACGGAGCCAGCGCTGAGAACGCTGCAGCGCATCGTGTGAAAGGGAAAACTTTGTGACGAAGGAGGAGAGCGGGCCTCTCATGGTCTCGGCTCCTGAGTCGGCGGCCTCCCTGGCTGTCTTGCCCATCAGACTCACAGTCAAGGCTGCATGTTCCCTTTGGCAGCCAGCATGGGGATCCTGCGGTGGTCCCAGATAGCTCCAGACTCCGGCCGTTGAGATTGTGCGACCTGGAGGTCGGCGGAGAGATGTTCCGAGGCAAGTGGGACACAGTGCCATAACAAGGCAGAACATACACGCGATTCAGTTGAGTGAGGTGTTCCCTTCCCCCCTCATTTCTCCCTTTCTGCTTGCTGCGTCCCACGTTTGACACCCAACTACACGGACTGCCTGGGGGCCAGAGCGGAGTGTGTTGTTGAACCTCCCCCCTCTCCTTCTTCAACGCGCATCTGCACAGAGGACACGAGCTAGAGGGGCCCGCAGAGAAATCAGGTAACTGTTCCAACATTTCCACCTACATCACCATTCTCAATGGGCCACTACTTTTAACTCTTGTCAATACGACCTCAGGGGCTGGAGGGCCCGATACTGTTTGCCACTTCTGACTGTGGCTTGGCACTGGAGGGGTGCGCTTTGTCACCTGGAGATTGAGTAATTTCCAACTGTGTGGCAGGCCCTGGCATCTAGAGTGGGCCGCCATTTTTTCTGAAACTGTTTGGCGGCGTGACCGGCCGCCAACTTCTTTAGGTGGTGGGCTGGGAGCCACCACTTGTTTTGACTCAGCTGCTGCGCCGGATTTGCACACTAGTGGCCCAACACCCTGAGCACTATTGGGACACCTGTGAAGGGACGACGCTACCAAGATGTCTACTGCCAGGGTACCCACGCCGACCCACCAGACAAAGCTTGATAAATTTGCCCAATCTAAGACGGATGGCTCAGAGGGAAGAGCTACACCACAGGGCATGAAACTGCAGTCGGAGGAGGGTGCCCCCACCCTGGCGGACATAATGGAAGCTATCCAAGAGGTCAGCATGGCGCTGAAGCAGAAACTTGATACGGTAATGACCGAAATAACCCTCATGCATGCCAACCTAAGTAATCTGGGGGAGAGGGTCAAGGCGACCGAAGAATCAGTGTTGACGCTCCAAAAGTCCACAAAAACGCTGGAAACTACAGTCAAAAGGCTTCAGGTACAAACTTCGGACCAGGAAGCAAAACTTGAGGACTATAAAGGACGCGCCCGAAGAAATAATGTGCGCATTCTCAGGGTTCCTAAGAGGGTAGAGGGGAAACCTGCAGACCTCTTTGTCGAAGACTTAATCCAAAAACATCTACAGCCCCGGTCCTTGTCACAGTACTTCTCACTTGAACGCGCTCACAGAGTGCCTGGCGGTCCGCCTAGGCCAGGCGCTCCCACGCGTCCCATCCTGGGGAGAATTTTTAATTACTGGGACAGAGACATTATCCTCCAAACGGCACGCACCGCCCACTCCCCCCACTTAAGTTTGAAAACTCGTCGATCACGTTCTTTCCGGACTTCACGCAGAAGGTGCAAAAGATGCGCAGGTCCTTTCTGGAAGTGAAACGTGCACTCCAAGACAAAAACTTGAAGTATGCAATGCTTTTTCCAGCTACGCTGTGTGTGTTGGGGAGGGGAAGTCCTGTTTTTTTCTGACCCCGGAGGAAGCCGGGGACCGGTTGGAGGGATGTAGAAATCTGGCTGCTCAGAAAAACAATTCTTTGCGGTGCCTTCAAGTTCACAAACATTGCCAAAGAAGCTCAGAACGGGAGGAGGGTGTTTGACTTACTGTAATGGATATGTTACACTGTCTTCTGGCAAGCCCTCCCGAATTTGGAAAGACCAGTGAAGGTCGTAAGTGCGAGGATTGTTGGTTTGTCCCAGTAAGAGTGGGGTAACTACACTATGTTGGACAATGGACAATGGACACGCGGGTACACAGTCAAGTATGTATTGTTAACAGATTTTGGCTGGATGACGCTAAGACATATTGTTCAGTTTTATGTGCCATCAGGGGGGGTGGGACGCCTTAATAACATTTCCTCAGTTCAATAATAGTCAAGGACCAACAGCTTGTTAAATGTTGTATTATGGTCTCCCTTGGTTAAGTATATGGGGGAACTGGATCTTCTAGTCAGGGTTGGTTGGCTGTGTAGCTTTCCCCCTCCCAAAGGTTACTATTTAAGGGTCTACAGTCACTCTGCAAAATTGGGGGGTGGGCAGTTGTAAGTCCACGTTGCAGGGAGGCAGAGAGGTGAGTGGTTTGGGCAGGTTCACTTTGGGATAGTTTATTGTGAAATTTAAGTTGTGGTGCAGTTTTGAGTACAGTATTTTTCCTAGTGCATTGAAGATTGACAACCAGTTAGAATGTAGATCAGTGCACACAATGTTTGAAATGTCTAAAGTGTGATCGCCAGATGGGTGTGGGAGGATATGTCCCTGCTTTTCCACCCTTTTTGTAAAACCGTTTTTATTGCAGAAACACAATACACAGCATATCTTTATAATGATCCTGCCCTGCCAGCGCTAATGCGCAGCTCTTACACCAGTTAAGCTTTGCACACAGCCAGTAAGCCCACAACCCGGAGGTCGGGCGGCGTCAATCCGTTGATCCCCCTTCTCGACAACTCTTGAACATGTTTATTCTACTTGCCAGGAGTTCCTTATTTTGCTTTTTACTTTTTCCGCCCCTCCCACCCCGATCACCATCCCTTCCCCAACTCCTTCCACCCTGGTTCCCCCTCCCTCCCACCCACGAGTGTCCCCACCTGCGCCTGAGCTCTTCGCTGATGTACGTGTGTTGGTACTGTCAGGAGTAACTAATGCACTATTGAGAATGTGCTCCCGGTGTGTGTGAGGGAGCCTCATCGCCTAAATCAGAAAGTCCTTCCTCCTCCTCCATCATGCTGTCTCTCAAAGCCTGCACTAGCATCTCCCACTCCATTGCCGCCTCCATTGCTTTGTCATAAGATTTGCGGCGAGCTAGCTGGTATCTAAGTGTACTTTCACTCGCTGCCCACTTAAGAACCTCATTGATCCATCGTCTGTGCGTAGGACTCTTCTTCGATTTCCAATTTCTTGTTAATTCTCTTTTGGCTAAGATCAGACCCATGTCTATAAATTTGCTCGAAATCCTATTCCTGGGCGTATGCGGAAACCAGTGCAGCACACCCACAGCCTTGGTAAATTGTAACTCCCTGTCCGTCGCGCTGTTTAATGTCTCGACAATCTCCCTCCAATAGTCCCGTAGGTGTGTGCAGTCCCAGAGCATATGTCCCAGGTCCGCTCCTATCGTGTTACACCTAGGGCATGCCGCGTTCTCCACACCAAAATACTTCGCAATTTTCCCTGGTGTGAGGTAGGCTCTATGTAGGACATAGAAATGTATCAACTGAAAACGTGCGTTTCTCGTGCTCTTCCTCGCCCGCCTCACTATCTGCGCCCAAGTAGTGTCAGGGATCTCTATCTGTAGATCTGATTCCCATGCAGTTTTCAGTGCCGTTAAAGGTTGCAGCGTCTCGCGCAGCATTCTTGAGTAAAGGCACGCCACTGCTTTATACGTGCCAGCTGCCATCATAGTGCATTGGCAAGCCATGGACGTGGTGGGCTCTTGGATCCCTTCCCCCCAGTGCACTTGTATCGCCCTTGTTATAGCCGCGTGCATCAGGAAGTCCCCCCTTGGGAGGTCAAAACGATCCTGCAGGGTTTGGTATGGGATCAACGCCCCATCCTCGTATAGGTCTCCTAGCATCTGCAGACCTGCATCCTCCCATCCCTGCAATCGCGACCAATCACCACCATGAGGGAGTGCTGTCACCATACCCAATGGGATCTCAGGTGCATACATGCGTCGTACCCCTGCTCGTCTCCGTGACGGGTTCCAGCAGAGCCTGAACGTCTGCTCCTCTAGCGACAAATCTCTGATGGCCAGCTTTTGCTGCAAGGCGATGAACGCCAGCACATGCCGTGGGGTGCCCCTCTCTCTCTCGTGCTCCGGCCCTCTATACAACCTCGCCACCTCCTGCGTGAAAATCTGCAATTGAGCTGCCAAGTAATAGAGCTCGAAATCTGGGACCGCTACGCCGCCCTCATCTTTCGGCCGAAGTAGCGTGGTCAGAGCTATTCTACACCTGCCGGTACCCCAGAGGAACAATATTAGTAATGACTTCAATTGCTGAAAGATGGATCTAGGTATCCACACAGGCAGCGTGTGAAAGTAGTAAAGGAGGCGTGGCAAGGCTATAATTTTCACTAGGGATATGCGTCCCGTCACCGAGATCGGGAGAGAGACCCAAAAGGACATACTGCCCCGCAACGCCCGTATACAGCGGCCCACATTGCCCTTGAGCAGGTCCACTGCCCTGTGATATATGTGCACTCCCAAGTATTTCAGACAATTGGGCTCCCAATTAAGCAGTGGGCGGGTGGCAGGCCGCATCTCCCCCTGTCGCAACGGAAATAAGCAAGATTTAGACCAGTTGACTTTTAGGCCAGACAGCCTGCCAAAGAGCACCAGGAGTCTCTCTGCTCCCTCCAACGCCTCACTCGCGTTCCCTAGGAATAACAAAAGGTCGTCCACATACAGCGAAATAATCTGTGGACTTCCCCTGTAGACTAGGCCCTTATATTAATGTCCCTTCCTGGCTTCCACTGCAAAGGGCTCTATCGCTAATGCAAATAGCAGGGGGGAAAGTGAGCACCCCTGCCTAGTGCCGCGGCACACCGGGTATTGGTGCGACACGAGGGAGCCCACCCGTACTCGTGCCATCGCCGAGGCGTATAGCACTTTCGTCCAGCATATGTAGCCATCTCCAAGGCCAAAGCTTTGCATGACCCTATACAGGTATTCCCACTCTAAGCTGTCAAATGCTTTCTCAATGTCAATCGATAGCACTAAAGGCGTTCGTGTTTCTGGCATTGGCTCTTCCAGCAGGCGTACTAGTCGGCGTATGTTAACAGTTGTGTTTCGCGTGGGAATAAATCCAGATTGATCACTATGGACCAGCTCCAACATGTGCTGCAATAACCTGGTCGCCAATATAGTGCTCAGGATTTTGTAGTCCGTCGTCAGCATGGACAGCGGCCTGTAGGATGCTGGATTCCTACTCTCTCTCCCTTGTTTCAGCAACGGTATCATCAGAGCTTCACATATGGATTCAGGCAACCTTCCTTGAGACTTAGCCTCATTGTATACTATCTGGAGCCGCGGAGCTAGTTGTTCTATATATTTGCTGTAAAATTCTATGGGCAGCCCATCTAGACCCGGAGTTTTGTTACGAGCCATTCGCTTCACCGCACTCCCAATCTCGCCTAGTTCGATATCCCTGCCCAGGGCCTCCGCCTGCTCTTGTTCAAGTTGCGGCAATTGCAGCCCCTCCAGAAAGGCATCGATCTCACTGTCCTGCCCTTCCAGCGCACTCTTTAGAGCGTTTCATAGTACGAGTGGAAGCAGTCCAGTATTCCCATTTGGGTGTCGTGCGTACGGCCATCCTCCCCCTCTATGGCTAAGATCGGGTGGCTACGCCTAGTGGGGTTAGCTAGCCAGGCAAGCAGCGTCCCCGCCTTGTCCCCTTCAGCATGCGCTTTCGTCATATAAGCCTTATGGTCAAAGCTACGGAGTCGCTCCCTTTCAACGGCAACTGCTTCCTTGGCCTTGCATACCGCCTCCTGCAGCTCCGGATGATTAGGGCGTGCTATTTCGGCCTTCTGCAGAGTTCTCTCTGCCTTATCCAGATCATCAAGTAAGGCCTTGCGCACTCCGGCATATTTCCCGATGCAGTGGCCTGTAACAACAACCTTAAAGGCGTTCCACTCCATCGCTCTGGATGTCGTGGTGCCATCGTTTTCTTCAAAGTAATGTGTGATCCTGTCTCCCAACGCTTCTCGAAACAATAAGTCATCCAGTATGTCAGGCCTTAGTTGCCACACCGAGACACGCAAGGTCTCTGTCATCCAATTCAGCGTTAGCAGCAAGGGGTTATGATCAGATAACGTGCGGGTTAAGTATTCCGTATTTGTCACCGCCGGGAGCACCAGTGGGGAGCACAGGAAGATGTCAAGGTGGACATGAAGGTCGTGCAGGCTAGAATAGTACGAGTACTCCCTCACAGTTGGGTGTTGCACTCGCCAGGCGTCCTGCAACTCCCAACTCTCTTACCATTCAAGTCTACGCTTCGCCAGACGGTGCACTGGGGACGTTCCCAGGGGCGGATGGGACCTGTCTAAAGCAGTATCTGCCACTGAATTAAGGTCTCCACCCATGACGACGGGGCCCGCTAAGAAACTTACCAATGCTCCAGAGAGTTTCGTGAAGAAAGACGATTGATCAGTATTGGGTGCGTACACACTACATAGCACTATATCCTTGCCTTTGAGCTTCCCTTCAACTGCCACAAACCTACGCTCTGGGTCTATTGTGTGCCTGATCGCCTGGAAAGGAGTCCCCGCCCGTATCTAAACTAGCGCGCCCCTTGCAAATGCAGAGTATGTGGTATTGAACAGTTGCCCTCTCCATCTTCTCTGCAGCGCAATGCCCTCCTGCTTTGTCAAATGTGTTTCCTGCAAAAGCGCAATCTGAACCCCTCTCCGAATCAAATAAGCGTGAACTTTATGCCTCCTTGCCATCGTATGTAGTCCCCTCACGTTCCATTTTACACATTTCACTGTTCCTGTACTAGCCATGGTCCCATATTGTGCAATGTAAGCCAGCAGTAGTCCGCATCCAGGCATACAGGGTTGCACTCTCCCACCCCAACCTCAAAACAATAATCTCCCCCTCCCCAACCACCCCGCCTCGAGCCCCCCCAACTGCTCTCGGCTCCCTCCCCCCCAGAACAGGACCCAGCTTCGCAAAAGCAGCTCCCATCCAAAAGTAGTAAGGGCTAGTTAACCCCCCCAACTGCCCAACTATTCCATAGTCTGCACTACGGCGGCCTTAGGGGCCTGGAAGGCGTAACTCGGCTACGAAGGTGGTCACCACAGTCCCATCCCCCCGCCCCACAATCCCCCACAAACACTCACGAACATCCATCTTGCTTTGTTGTATGCTTCAACATCAGTTGGCTCCGGCCCCCCCAGGCATCATACAAAGCCAGCATGGATCGTCTCCGTTATCAAGCATCAATTATTTCTCCCGATGTCTGCGGTGTCACCACCGGGCCCTTGGCACAATTAAGTTCTGATAGGTCCGTTTCCGAGCCAGTAACATGGCCCTCCAAGTCTGAGCTCCCGCATGAACGAGTTCTCACCATCCCCGACAAATCAATTACTGCTTGTAGCGCTGCCCTCCTCTCGCCTTCCGTTTGTGACTCTGTAGGTTTTCTAGACCTCTGCCGGTGCTTCCGGATTCTCTGCGACTTCCGGATTGGTTGCCGCCTCTGCTCTTCTTCGGCTCTGAATTTCGCTCCATCCGTTCCGGCCTTGTAAGTGTCCCACCACGCCCAGGCGTCCGCCGATGTAGGGAAGAAGAGCGTCTTGTCATCCACCACTACTCTGAGTTTGGCTGGGAAAAGGAGCAAATATGTTATGCCCTCCGCTCGTAGTTCCCGCTTAAGTGACAAGAAGGAGGCACGCAGTTTCTGGGTCTCGAACATATAGTCAGGAAAAAGCGTTACTTTACTGTTGTCCACTTGGAAAGGGCCCATGTCTCTGGCCCTCTGCAACAACCAGTCTCTGTCTTTGTAATGTAACAGTTTTATTACCACTGGGCGGGGCGGCTGGCCCGGTCTGGGGGGTCTAGCTGGGACCCGGTGTGCCCGTTCCAACGTGAAGAAAGGCGAAAGACCTTCCGGCGCTACTTCCGTCTTCAACCAGTTCCCTAGGTACCCCACCATGTCATCACCTTCCTTTTTCTCCCGAAGGCCCACCAAGCGCACGTTGTTGCGCCTGCCGTGGTTTTCCGCATCTTCCGCCCTCCTCTCCAGTGCCTGTATATGATCAAGCGCATCTGCCAGCCGCCCTTCCATGGATTTGTGCTCAGGCAATATCTCTTACAGGGTGTTTTCTGTACTTTTAACCCTGTCTTTCAGTTTATCATGATCGGCCCGCAGAAGCCCCAGCCCCGTCGCCACCTGGGCTATATCTTGCTGCAGCGCTTCTTTCATGGCCTTGATAGCTTCCAGGATACAGGTTTGTAGCTGCTGTAGGTCCGCAGGCTCTGTGTCATACCATCCGATGCCGCAGAGCTCGCAGCCTACTCCACTTTCCCCTTGGGCTTCCCCATCTTGATCTGTGTGCCAGCCGTCAGCGCCTGCTTCGCTAATTCAGAGGGGGGGCGGGAGCTTCTTCTCTGCTCCCTTCCGGATATTGGGATCCAGCGGGTTCGCTCTTCAGGTTTAGGGAGTGGTGAGTGCCAGGCCTAGGGTTGCTTCCAACACTCCTCAGGCAGCGGACCGCTGGCGTCAGTTAGCGCCCAAATCCCAGCAGTTTTCAAGCTCTGCGCAGTCTCGTCTTCCCGTTCCAATGGGTCAGTCCCACATCAGGTCCACATAGTTATTCCCTCTCGGATTCGGCCAGCCCCAGTATACCGATCAGCTCTTCAGTCTTCTTTTCCAGTGGCCGCTCCCCCAGGACTCAGAGGACCGTTCAATGCCCTGCGCTCTCCTCACCCCGCGCACTGCTCGCGGGGCCTCAGGTCGTCATAGCGCCGGGTCCGTGCTCTTATCCTCCTCTCAAAGCTCCGCTGTCTCCTGGGCCCTCCAGCACCGCTGCAGCCCAGGTCCGGTTGGTAGTGAGTCTCGGGACCTCTCGGCGCTATCCCAGGGCTATCTCAGGGCTCCGCAGCTAGCCCTGTAGCACCTGTCTCAGTTCCGCCCAGGGCGTGCTCCCTCAGGGATCAGTTTGTTCTCCTATCCTACCTCAGGTTGCACCGATGCAGCCAGCGCCGCCGGCAGCCAAGCCCCACATCCACCGGGACCCAGGCTCCTCTGTAGGGTTCTCCCCGCAATCAGCTCATATAGCGCTCGTAGACCCGGTGCCACCAGAGGCGTAGTTAGGCCCAGCGTAGCCCAAGTCCCGTTCTCCTGCCTCCGCGGCGTGCCAGCAGAGGCTCCTGATCATTCGGCCATCGCCTGCTGCTCTCCATCCATGTGTGGCCCCGTCGAGCCCGTCTAGCCCCGGCCTCCGTTCTCTGAGGGATTCACCCCCTGAAAATCAAGTTCGCCGCTCGTCCCGCAGCAAAGCCCGGAGCAGGGTCCTCCGCCGCTCAGCGCGCCTACCGCCTCTCTGCCCTGCTGCTACTCACAGGGTTGTGCTCGGCTGCCGAGTCCCGGGGCGGCCGCCATCTTGTCCTCCGTAGCCGCAGTCACTCAGCGGCCAAGTTCGCCCCAGCTGCAGGAATTAAAGGCACCACTTTCCGTGTCCGTAGGAGCCCAGGTGAACCTGAGCAGCACCGCTTCCTCCCCGAGTCGTCGCTGGGGGACCGCCACGCTCCCTCGGTCTCTATCCCCCCCGGCTCCGGGTCCTGTCCGCCATTTTGGGCCAGTGCGCTCAATGCCGCTTTGTTCTCCTGCCGGGCCGATGTGCCGCTGGAGAAGCCTTAAGACCCGTGCCTGGGGGTCCGCTGTTGTTCCGATTCCTTATAGTGCATGGAGAACCCTGCACACGACGGAGTTTGTGCGTTTAGCAGGATAATAACGGGGATCGGGCGCAGAGCTCCGGGCTCACGCTGCCTGTCCCCTCGGCATCCAAGCCACGCCCCCCTGCTTTTCCACCCTTGTTGGCTTGTTTTGCAAATGACCCCATTCACAACAGCTGAGCGATAAAGGTAATTTGGCTCCTCTCTTGGGCCGCATTAAATTACTCTTGTGGAATGTGAGTGGCCTGGGGAACTGAATTAAACGAGGAATAGTTTTGCAATATCTGAAGTGATAGGCTCCCGGCGTGCTGCTTCTGCAGGAGACACACCCAGGGGTCATCTTATTGTGCACTCAATAGATGGGGATATAACCTAGTGGCTCACTCAGGCTATGCAAGGAGGTCTCGAGGGGTAGGCATCCTCATGCGCACCTCCTTCCCTTTTCAGGTCCTTGCGGTCACTCGCCAACCCACTGGGTAGATTTGTCACGGTGTCGGGCCTGTGGAAGGGTAAATCCCTAATGTAACTTCACTGTATGTTCCACCCCAGACTGCACTTCACAACACTGACTGCGCTCGGCTCCCACATATTGAATCTACCTGAGGGTGACCTACTCCTGGGGGGGATTGCAACACAGCCCTCGATGGGGACCTAGATAGGCAGCCACCTAGACGGGCCGAGGCGCCAGGAAAAAAAATGCTGGATTTCTTCAGGGCAATGGGTCTGATAGATGCCTGGACGGTGAATCACCCTGCACTAAACAGTACACTTTCCTCTCTGGAGTTCACAGTAGTATGTCCCAAATCGACTATATCTTCTGCAAAGCCACTCAGCTCCCCGGGTTCGGAGAGGTCTTCTATCTTCCCAGGGGTATTTATGATCATTCCCTATTGGTAGCATTTTATAGCAGTGCCCCTTCCCCCACATGTCACAAGATGGTCTTCAACCCTTGGTACCTTAAGGTGCCGGTAATTAGAGAGAAGCTTACTGAAACGACCACCCAATACTTTCTTGAAAAAGAGGGGTCAGTGGAGTCCGACCTCATATTGTGGGAAGCATACAAGACTGTGGTGAGAGGTAGCGGGGTGGCAGCAACAATGGGTCATAGGACAGAGAAGAGGAAACACTTACAGATGATAGAGGATGAAATTGCTCTTATCGAGCAAGATCTCGTGGCGTCAGACACTCCAGACACCAAACACAAACCGATCATGAAACAAGAGGAGTACAGATACACCTCTGAGGATACAGCGAGGGCCCAGTACCGGGCCACCCAGCATCGTATATATGATATTGGCGACAAGTTGAGCAAATTCGTAGCCTGGCTAGACAAAAGGGTCATTGCCAATAGATGGGTGGCTGTGATTGTAGGTCAGGATGGGATGAGAATACACGATAGAGCCGGGATTGTCGAGGTGTTCAACGATCACTTCAAACTGGTCTATGCTTCCACTCAGGCTTCCACCCATGTGGCATCAAAAGAGGTCCTAGACACCCTCGGACTCCCTGCTCTTGACTCTGAAGACGCGGAGGACTTGGACTCGGTCTTGACCACCGAGGAGGTGTCTAAGGCGATCAGCGCTCTACAGTCTGGAAAAGCCATGAGCCCCAGTGGCCTCCCTAATGAACGCTATAAAAAAAACTCCACTACTATTGCCCCATACCTCATATGAATGTACGAGGAAAGTGCGCACTAGGGGATTCAGCCTGCAACACAGAGACCGGCCAACATAGTCGTTATTCACAAAAACAGTAAACTCACCAAGAGCTGTGACTCATACAGGCCAATCTCGCTCCTTGACTCAGAAGTTAAAATCCTAGCTAAAATCCTGGCACGCTGCCTCTCACCGTATCTTCACTAAATGATCCACCCAGGACCAGTCCGGTTTTATGCCGGCCAGAAATACTGCTCTGAACATTTGACGCCTTCACAGGGTTTTGGGCATGGCGTCCACAATTCGGGAGGATGCAGTGATCATGTCTCGGTGGTTAATCATTCGGAGCTCAACTGCAGTGCCCAGAAGGCTGCAGCTAGTAGCTGAGCCAAGCGAGCCTCACTGGCACAGAGGCAACCCAGACAGCCTGCAGGCCTGTGTATGCAGCTACTTTCGCCAGCTGCCCTCCCCCACTGCAAAAATAAGTACGTCGGCCTAAGCGCTTACTGTCAGTGGGCTGCAGTTAACGGTTGAAAGCTTCCACAGTATTGGGATATGTTGCCTATTGTTTCCTGCGCAGCACTTGCCATTGCTTACCAAGCTGCTTCAGCACGCAGCAGAGGCGCTTCCGACACCACCCGACTCTGTAAACGACAATCATATAAACTAAGGGGCATATTACCAAGGCAGGCGAAATGAAATTATCGCCTCTTTTGCGGACGTTTTCGGCCGCAAAGCGGCGATAATTCCATCGCCCTATTAGCAAGCTGTCGCTAACATCAGTTAGCGACAGCTTTTAGGTGATAACGAGCGGTTTGGGGTCGGCTTTGCATGTCAGCAATATTTATCGCTAATGACATGCAAAATGGGCGTACCCAACATGTTAGCGACTGAAAGCAGTCGCTAACATCGCTATCACCTATTATCAACGCAGGCGTAGCTATTAAAAAATATGCGCTAAGTGCGAATATCGCTGAAAACTAACGCCTGCTCAAACCACTTCTTAACCTGTATATCCAATGGGAGTTGGTTATTCTGGTTAAGACCCTATTGGCGTTAATGCCTGAATATCGCGGGATTCCCAGCGATATTCACGCATTTCTCTGCTATCGTGGATATTTTTTCGCATTGGAGATAAACGTTGCTAATAGCACGTTATCTCTGCGATGAAATCCGGCGATGCGCGGCGATAAAAAAATGTTGCTAAGCTTATTTAGTGATAAATATCGCTAGTTGTTGATAATATGCCCCTAACTTTGCCTGTCATGATTTAAAGCACCAGAAATCCCTCAGCCCACCAGATGTATGTGCAGAAATTTCTCACTTACAATTCACTTCATGGAAATGTCATTTTTGGTAAAGCCTCATGTTAGGCACAATTACGTATCTTGACATTTAACAGGCAGGGAATGATCATGTGGTGTGCAGAGAATCCACTCGGCTAGGACATAACAGTCTGTGCTTTAGAATAGCGCGGTTGAAATGGAGCATCGTTCTTTTCTGCACCCAAATAACACTCTCTGTGCAGCCGAGACTGAGCGATGCATTGTATACGGCACAAATCTGCAAAAGTTATTCAGACTAACTGGGACGTCTTTTGGGTGCATGGAACGAAGTCTACATTCAGTGCGCTGATTCACATGCGCCCAAGAGGCGGCACACAGTTAAAAGAGGGGAGGAGAGGTTTTCTTGGTAAGGAAGATTTTATGGTGTAGGCTTTTGGCAGCTCTCTTTTTTTGCTGTGCCTGTTGCAAGTGCAGTGCTTTCCTAAAGTACGGATGTCACTGTCACAGGTCCTTGTGTGGACGGACTTTCTTTGGCTGTTTCGCGGCCTGTTAGGTCTGGCGCAAAGCCAACATTTTTACTGTTTATTTCCCTCATATTATTACCAAACCTTGCCCAGAGCTTAAATGAAGGCGTCTCTATCTTCTCAATCAGCGGAGTAAGCGTGCAGCAGCTTTCTTTTTCCTTTAGATGCCATCTGCCAGGCCCGAAGACAAGTTTATGTAACCAATCAGTGTGTGGTCTGATTACTTTTGGCTGTTTCTGGCTGGTGCACCAGGTATTAGTGTTGTTTTTCCTGATAATATAACAGAGATTAACTGCAGCAAGCTTAGATGCATGCAGTCTTTTCTATACATTGCAGAAAAACTATAGAGTGGTCTTCACAAGTTCAAAACTGCTCTCATTTGGAAATGTGGGCCAATTTTAATTATCTGATTTGCTAAATAGGGGTACTTTATCCCACGTAACT
>NW_028244273.1:0-112916 GCF_964263255.1 Lissotriton vulgaris | reverse complement strand
AGAAATGACTTTAAACACAATTATTTTAGTTGAAAAAGTAATAACTCACATCCAACCGTCATTTAAAGTCAAAAGATTAAATGTTAAAATTTCATCAATATTGACCATTTTTTCAACGTTCGACTGGTCCGGGGTCATCGTTTTTCATCAGAAAATTGATTTTTTTGGACTCTACCAAAAATGATTCAAAATGTCATTTGGATCGGGCCTCATGTTGAATAACCACTTTTTAAACCCTCACAGTTACCAAAATTGCCATTTTTACAGAGTTTTGCTTACTCAAAATCTTCAATTTTGACCAATTTCAGGCACAGAAATGACTTTAAACACACTTATTTTAGTTGAAAAAGTAATAACTCACATCCAACCGTCATTTAAAGTCAAAAGATTAAATGTTAAAATTTCATCAATATTGACCATTTTTTCAACGTTCGACTGGTCCGGGGTCATCGTTTTTCATCAGAAAATTGATTTTTTGGACTCTACCAAAAATGATTCAAAATGTCATTTGGATCGGGCCTCATGTTGAATAACCACTTTTTAAACCCTCACAGTTACCAAAATTGCCATTTTTACAGAGTTTTGCTTACTCAAAATCTTCAATTTTGACCAATTTCAGGCACAGAAATGACTTTAAACACACTTATTTTAGTTGAAAAAGTAATAACTCACATCCAACCGTCATTTAAAGTCAAAAGATTAAATGTTAAAATTTCATCAATATTGACCATTTTTTCAACGTTCGACTGGTCCGGGGTCATCGTTTTTCATCAGAAAATTGATTTTTTGGACTCTACCAAAAGTGATTCAAAATGTCATTTGGATCGGGCCTCATGTTGAATAACCACTTTTTAAACCCTCACAGTGACCAAAATTGCCATTTTTACAGAGTTTTGCTTACTCAAAATCTTCAATTTTGACCAATTTCAGGCACAGAAATGACTTTAAACACAATTATTTTAGTTGAAAAAGTAATAACTCACATCCAACCGTCATTTAAAGTCAAAAGATTAAATGTTAAAATTTCATCAATATTGACCATTTTTTCAACGTTCGACTGGTCCGGGGTCATCGTTTTTCATCAGAAAATTGATTTTTTTGGACTCTACCAAAAATGATTCAAAATGTCATTTGGATCGGGCCTCATGTTGAATAACCACTTTTTAAACCCTCACAGTTACCAAAATTGCCATTTTTACAGAGTTTTGCTTACTCAAAATCTTCAATTTTGACCAATTTCAGGCACAGAAATGACTTTAAACACACTTATTTTAGTTGAAAAAGTAATAACTCACATCCAACCGTCATTTAAAGTCAAAAGATTAAATGTTAAAATTTCAGCAATATTGACCATTTTTTCAACGTTCGACTGGTCCGGGGTCATCGTTTTTCATCAGAAAATTGATTTTTTGGACTCTACCAAAAGTGATTCAAAATGTCATTTGGATCGGGCCTCATGTTGAATAACCACTTTTTAAACCCTCACAGTGACCAAAATTGCCATTTTTACAGAGTTTTGCTTAATCAAAATCTTCAATTTTGACCAATTTCAGGCACAGAAATGACTTTAAACACACTTATTTTAGTTGAAAAAGTAATAACTCACATCCAACCATCATTTAAAGTCAAAAGATTAAATGTTAAAATTTCATCAATATTGACCATTTTTTCAACGTTCGACTGGTCCGGGGTCATCGTTTTTCATCAGAAAATTGATTTTTTGGACTCTACCAAAAAAGATTCAAAATGTCATTTGGATCGGGCCTCATGTTGAATAACCACTTTTTAAACCCTCACAGTGACCAAAATTGCCATTTTTACAGAGTTTTGCTTACTCAAAATCTTCAATTTTGACCAATTTCAGGCACAGAAATGACTTTAAACACACTTATTTTAGTTGAAAAAGTAATAACTCACATCCAATCGTCATTTAAAGTCAAAAGATTAAATGTTAAAATTTCATCAATATTGATCATTTTTCCAATGTTCGACTGGTCCGGGGTCATCGTTTTTCATCAGAAAATGGATTTTTTGGACTCTTCCAAAAATGATTCAAAATGTCATTTGGATCGGGCCTCATGTTGAATAACCACTTTTTAAACCCTCACAGTGACCAAAATTGTCATTTTTACAGAGTTTTGCTTACTCAAAATCTTCAATTTTGACCAATTTCAGGCACAGAAATGACTTTAAACACACTTATTTTAGTTGAAAAAGTAATAACTCACATCCAACCGTCATTTAAAGTCAAAAGATTAAATGTTAAAATTTCATCAATTTTGACCATTTTTTCAACGTTCGACTGGTCCGGGGTCATCGTTTTTCATCAGAAAATGGATTTTTTGGACTCTACCAAAAATGATTCAAAATGTCATTTGGATCGGGCCTCATGTTGAATAACCACTTTTTAAACCCTCACAGTGACCAAAATTGCCATTTTTACAGAGTTTTGCTTACTCAAAATCTTCAATTTTGACCAATTTCAGGCACAGAAATGACTTTAAACACAATTATTTTAGTTGAAAAAGTAATAACTCACATCCAACCGTCATTTAAAGTCAAAAGATTAAATGTTAAAATTTCATCAATATTGACCATTTTTTCAACGTTCGACTGGTCCGGGGTCATCGTTTTTCATCAGAAAATTGATTTTTTTGGACTCTACCAAAAATGATTCAAAATGTCATTTGGATCGGGCCTCATGTTGAATAACCACTTTTTAAACCCTCACAGTTACCAAAATTGCCATTTTTACAGAGTTTTGCTTACTCAAAATCTTCAATTTTGACCAATTTCAGGCACAGAAATGACTTTAAACACACTTATTTTAGTTGAAAAAGTAATAACTCACATCCAACCGTCATTTAAAGTCAAAAGATTAAATGTTAAAATTTCATCAATATTGACCATTTTTTCAACGTTCGACTGGTCCGGGGTCATCGTTTTTCATCAGAAAATTGATTTTTTGGACTCTACCAAAAGTGATTCAAAATGTCATTTGGATCGGGCCTCATGTTGAATAACCACTTTTTAAACCCTCACAGTGACCAAAATTGCCATTTTTACAGAGTTTTGCTTAATCAAAATCTTCAATTTTGACCAATTTCAGGCACAGAAATGACTTTAAACACACTTATTTTAGTTGAAAAAGTAATAACTCACATCCAACCATCATTTAAAGTCAAAAGATTAAATGTTAAAATTTCATCAATATTGACCATTTTTTCAACGTTCGACTGGTCCGGGGTCATCGTTTTTCATCAGAAAATTGATTTTTTGGACTCTACCAAAAATGATTCAAAATGTCATTTGGATCGGGCCTCATGTTGAATAACCACTTTTTAAACCCTCACAGTGACCAAAATTGCCATTTTTACAGAGTTTTGCTTACTCAAAATCTTCAATTTTGACCAATTTCAGGCACAGAAATGACTTTAAACACACTTATTTTAGTTGAAAAAGTAATAACTCACATCCAACCGTCATTTAAAGTCAAAAGATTAAATGTTAAAATTTCATCAATATTGACCATTTTTTCAACGTTCGACTGGTCCGGGGTCATCGTTTTTCATCAGAAAATAGATTTTTTGGACTCTACCAAAAATGATTCAAAATGTCATTTGGATCGGGCCTCATGTTGAATAACCACTTTTTAAAACCCTCACAGTGACCAAAATTGCCATTTTTACAGAGTTTTGCTTACTCAAAATCTTCAATTTTGACCAATTTCAGGCACAAAAATGACTTTAAACACACTTATTTTAGTTGAAAAAGTAATAACTCACATCCAATCGTCATTTAAGTCAAAAGATTAAATGTTAAAATGTCATCAATATTGATCCTTTTTTCAATGTTCGACTGGTCCGGGGTCATCGTTTTTCATCAGAAAATGGATTTTTTGGACTCTTCCAAAAATGATTCAAAATGTCATTGGATCGGGCCTCATGTTGAATAACCACTTTTTAAACCCTCACAGTGACCAAAATTGTCATTTTTACAGAGTTTTGCTTACTCAAAATCTTCAATTTTGACCAATTTCAGGCACAGAAATGACTTTAAACACACTTATTTTAGTTGAAAAAGTAATAACTCACATCCAACCGTCATTTAAAGTCAAAAGATTAAATGTTAAAATTTCATCAATATTGACCATTTTTTCAACGTTCGACTAGTCCGGGGTCATCGTTTTTTATCAGAAAATTGATTTTTTGGACTCTTCCAAAACTGATTCAAAATGTCATTTGGATCGGGCCTCATGTTGAATAACCACTTTTTAAACCCTCACAGTGACCAAAATTGCCATTTTTACAGAGTTTTGCTTACTCAAAATCTTCAATTTTGACCAATTTCAGGCACAGAAATGACTTTAAACACACTTATTTTAGTTGAAAAAGTAATAACTCACATCCAACCGTCATTTAAAGTCAAAAGATTAAATGTTAAAATTTCATCAATATTGACCATTTTTTCAACGTTCGACGGGTCCGGGGTCATCGTTTTTCATCAGAAAATGGATTTTTTGGACTCTACCAAAAATGATTCAAAATGTCATTTGGATCGGGCCTCATGTTGAATAACCACTTTTTAAACCCTCACAGTGACCAAAATTGCCATTTTTACAGAGTTTTGCTTACTCAAAATCTTCAATTTTGACCAATTTCAGGCACAGAAATGACTTTAAACACAATTATTTTAGTTGAAAAAGTAATAACTCACATCCAACCGTCATTTAAAGTCAAAAGATTAAATGTTAAAATTTCATCAATATTGACCATTTTTTCAACGTTCGACTGGTCCGGGGTCATCGTTTTTCATCAGAAAATTGATTTTTTTGGACTCTACCAAAAATGATTCAAAATGTCATTTGGATCGGGCCTCATGTTGAATAACCACTTTTTAAACCCTCACAGTTACCAAAATTGCCATTTTTACAGAGTTTTGCTTACTCAAAATCTTCAATTTTGACCAATTTCAGGCACAGAAATGACTTTAAACACACTTATTTTAGTTGAAAAAGTAATAACTCACATCCAACCGTCATTTAAAGTCAAAAGATTAAATGTTAAAATTTCAGCAATATTGACCATTTTTTCAACGTTCGACTGGTCCGGGGTCATCGTTTTTCATCAGAAAATTGATTTTTTGGACTCTACCAAAAGTGATTCAAAATGTCATTTGGATCGGGCCTCATGTTGAATAACCACTTTTTAAACCCTCACAGTGACCAAAATTGCCATTTTTACAGAGTTTTGCTTAATCAAAATCTTCAATTTTGACCAATTTCAGGCACAGAAATGACTTTAAACACACTTATTTTAGTTGAAAAAGTAATAACTCACATCCAACCATCATTTAAAGTCAAAAGATTAAATGTTAAAATTTCATCAATATTGACCATTTTTTCAACGTTCGACTGGTCCGGGGTCATCGTTTTTCATCAGAAAATTGATTTTTTGGACTCTACCAAAAAAGATTCAAAATGTCATTTGGATCGGGCCTCATGTTGAATAACCACTTTTTAAACCCTCACAGTGACCAAAATTGCCATTTTTACAGAGTTTTGCTTACTCAAAATCTTCAATTTTGACCAATTTCAGGCACAGAAATGACTTTAAACACACTTATTTTAGTTGAAAAAGTAATAACTCACATCCAATCGTCATTTAAAGTCAAAAGATTAAATGTTAAAATTTCATCAATATTGATCATTTTTCCAATGTTCGACTGGTCCGGGGTCATCGTTTTTCATCAGAAAATGGATTTTTTGGACTCTTCCAAAAATGATTCAAAATGTCATTTGGATCGGGCCTCATGTTGAATAACCACTTTTTAAACCCTCACAGTGACCAAAATTGTCATTTTTACAGAGTTTTGCTTACTCAAAATCTTCAATTTTGACCAATTTCAGGCACAGAAATGACTTTAAACACACTTATTTTAGTTGAAAAAGTAATAACTCACATCCAACCGTCATTTAAAGTCAAAAGATTAAATGTTAAAATTTCATCAATTTTGACCATTTTTTCAACGTTCGACTGGTCCGGGGTCATCGTTTTTCATCAGAAAATGGATTTTTTGGACTCTACCAAAAATGATTCAAAATGTCATTTGGATCGGGCCTCATGTTGAATAACCACTTTTTAAACCCTCACAGTGACCAAAATTGCCATTTTTACAGAGTTTTGCTTACTCAAAATCTTCAATTTTGACCAATTTCAGGCACAGAAATGACTTTAAACACAATTATTTTAGTTGAAAAAGTAATAACTCACATCCAACCGTCATTTAAAGTCAAAAGATTAAATGTTAAAATTTCATCAATATTGACCATTTTTTCAACGTTCGACTGGTCCGGGGTCATCGTTTTTCATCAGAAAATTGATTTTTTTGGACTCTACCAAAAATGATTCAAAATGTCATTTGGATCGGGCCTCATGTTGAATAACCACTTTTTAAACCCTCACAGTTACCAAAATTGCCATTTTTACAGAGTTTTGCTTACTCAAAATCTTCAATTTTGACCAATTTCAGGCACAGAAATGACTTTAAACACACTTATTTTAGTTGAAAAAGTAATAACTCACATCCAACCGTCATTTAAAGTCAAAAGATTAAATGTTAAAATTTCAGCAATATTGACCATTTTTTCAACGTTCGACTGGTCCGGGGTCATCGTTTTTCATCAGAAAATTGATTTTTTGGACTCTACCAAAAGTGATTCAAAATGTCATTTGGATCGGGCCTCATGTTGAATAACCACTTTTTAAACCCTCACAGTGACCAAAATTGCCATTTTTACAGAGTTTTGCTTAATCAAAATCTTCAATTTTGACCAATTTCAGGCACAGAAATGACTTTAAACACACTTATTTTAGTTGAAAAAGTAATAACTCACATCCAACCATCATTTAAAGTCAAAAGATTAAATGTTAAAATTTCATCAATATTGACCATTTTTTCAACGTTCGACTGGTCCGGGGTCATCGTTTTTCATCAGAAAATTGATTTTTTGGACTCTACCAAAAATGATTCAAAATGTCATTTGGATCGGGCCTCATGTTGAATAACCACTTTTTAAACCCTCACAGTGACCAAAATTGCCATTTTTACAGAGTTTTGCTTACTCAAAATCTTCAATTTTGACCAATTTCAGGCACAGAAATGACTTTAAACACACTTATTTTAGTTGAAAAAGTAATAACTCACATCCAACCGTCATTTAAAGTCAAAAGATTAAATGTTAAAATTTCATCAATATTGACCATTTTTTCAACGTTCGACTGGTCCGGGGTCATCGTTTTTCATCAGAAAATAGATTTTTTGGACTCTACCAAAAATGATTCAAAATGTCATTTGGATCGGGCCTCATGTTGAATAACCACTTTTTAAACCCTCACAGTGACCAAAATTGCCATTTTTACAGAGTTTTGCTTACTCAAAATCTTCAATTTTGACCAATTTCAGGCACAAAAATGACTTTAAACACACTTATTTTAGTTGAAAAAGTAATAACTCACATCCAATCGTCATTTAAGTCAAAAGATTAAATGTTAAAATGTCATCAATATTGATCCTTTTTTCAATGTTCGACTGGTCCGGGGTCATCGTTTTTCATCAGAAAATGGATTTTTTGGACTCTTCCAAAAATGATTCAAAATGTCATTGGATCGGGCCTCATGTTGAATAACCACTTTTTAAACCCTCACAGTGACCAAAATTGTCATTTTTACAGAGTTTTGCTTACTCAAAATCTTCAATTTTGACCAATTTCAGGCACAGAAATGACTTTAAACACACTTATTTTAGTTGAAAAAGTAATAACTCACATCCAACCGTCATTTAAAGTCAAAAGATTAAATGTTAAAATTTCATCAATATTGACCATTTTTTCAACGTTCGACTGGTCCGGGGTCATCGTTTTTCATCAGAAAATGGATTTTTTGGACTCTACCAAAAATGATTCAAAATGTCATTTGGATCGGGCCTCATGTTGAATAACCACTTTTTAAACCCTCACAGTGACCAAAATTGCCATTTTTACAGAGTTTTGCTTACTCAAAATCTTCAATTTTGACCAATTTCAGGCACAGAAATGACTTTAAACACACTTATTTTAGTTGAAAAAGTAATAACTCACATCCAACCGTCATTTAAAGTCAAAAGATTAAATGTTAAAATTTCATCAATATTGACCATTTTTTCAACGTTCGACTAGTCCGGGGTCATCGTTTTTTATCAGAAAATTGATTTTTTGGACTCTTCCAAAACTGATTCAAAATGTCATTTGGATCGGGCCTCATGTTGAATAACCACTTTTTAAACCCTCACAGTGACCAAAATTGCCATTTTTACAGAGTTTTGCTTACTCAAAATCTTCAATTTTGACCAATTTCAGGCACAGAAATGACTTTAAACACACTTATTTTAGTTGAAAAAGTAATAACTCACATCCAACCGTCATTTAAAGTCAAAAGATTAAATGTTAAAATTTCATCAATATTGACCATTTTTTCAACGTTCGACGGGTCCGGGGTCATCGTTTTTCATCAGAAAATGGATTTTTTGGACTCTACCAAAAATGATTCAAAATGTCATTTGGATCGGGCCTCATGTTGAATAACCACTTTTTAAACCCTCACAGTGACCAAAATTGCCATTTTTACAGAGTTTTGCTTACTCAAAATCTTCAATTTTGACCAATTTCAGGCACAGAAATGACTTTAAACACACTTATTTTAGTTGAAAAAGTAATAACTCACATCCAACCATCATTTAAAGTCAAAAGATTAAATGTTAAAATGTCATCAATATTGAGCATTTTTTCAACGTTCGACTGGTCCGGGGTCATCGTTTTTCATCAGAAAATTGATTTTTTGGACTCTACCAAAAAAGATTCAAAATGTCATTTGGATCGGGCCTCATGTTGAATAACCACTTTTTAAACCCTCACAGTGACCAAAATTGCCATTTTTACAGAGTTTTGCTTACTCAAAATCTTCAATTTTGACCAATTTCAGGCACAGAAATGACTTTAAACACACTTATTTTAGTTGAAAAAGTAATAACTCACATCCAATCGTCATTTAAAGTCAAAAGATTAAATGTTAAAATTTCATCAATATTGATCATTTTTCCAATGTTCGACTGGTCCGGGGTCATCGTTTTTCATCAGAAAATGGATTTTTTGGACTCTTCCAAAAATGATTCAAAATGTCATTTGGATCGGGCCTCATGTTGAATAACCACTTTTTAAACCCTCACAGTGACCAAAATTGTCATTTTTACAGAGTTTTGCTTACTCAAAATCTTCAATTTTGACCAATTTCAGGCACAGAAATGACTTTAAACACACTTATTTTAGTTGAAAAAGTAATAACTCACATCCAACCGTCATTTAAAGTCAAAAGATTAAATGTTAAAATTTCATCAATTTTGACCATTTTTTCAACGTTCGACTGGTCCGGGGTCATCGTTTTTCATCAGAAAATGGATTTTTTGGACTCTACCAAAAATGATTCAAAATGTCATTTGGATCGGGCCTCATGTTGAATAACCACTTTTTAAACCCTCACAGTGACCAAAATTGCCATTTTTACAGAGTTTTGCTTACTCAAAATCTTCAATTTTGACCAATTTCAGGCACAGAAATGACTTTAAACACAATTATTTTAGTTGAAAAAGTAATAACTCACATCCAACCGTCATTTAAAGTCAAAAGATTAAATGTTAAAATTTCATCAATATTGACCATTTTTTCAACGTTCGACTGGTCCGGGGTCATCGTTTTTCATCAGAAAATTGATTTTTTTGGACTCTACCAAAAATGATTCAAAATGTCATTTGGATCGGGCCTCATGTTGAATAACCACTTTTTAAACCCTCACAGTTACCAAAATTGCCATTTTTACAGAGTTTTGCTTACTCAAAATCTTCAATTTTGACCAATTTCAGGCACAGAAATGACTTTAAACACACTTATTTTAGTTGAAAAAGTAATAACTCACATCCAACCGTCATTTAAAGTCAAAAGATTAAATGTTAAAATTTCATCAATATTGACCATTTTTTCAACGTTCGACTGGTCCGGGGTCATCGTTTTTCATCAGAAAATTGATTTTTTGGACTCTACCAAAAATGATTCAAAATGTCATTTGGATCGGGCCTCATGTTGAATAACCACTTTTTAAACCCTCACAGTTACCAAAATTGCCATTTTTACAGAGTTTTGCTTACTCAAAATCTTCAATTTTGACCAATTTCAGGCACAGAAATGACTTTAAACACACTTATTTTAGTTGAAAAAGTAATAACTCACATCCAACCGTCATTTAAAGTCAAAAGATTAAATGTTAAAATTTCATCAATATTGACCATTTTTTCAACGTTCGACTGGTCCGGGGTCATCGTTTTTCATCAGAAAATTGATTTTTTGGACTCTACCAAAAGTGATTCAAAATGTCATTTGGATCGGGCCTCATGTTGAATAACCACTTTTTAAACCCTCACAGTGACCAAAATTGCCATTTTTACAGAGTTTTGCTTACTCAAAATCTTCAATTTTGACCAATTTCAGGCACAGAAATGACTTTAAACACAATTATTTTAGTTGAAAAAGTAATAACTCACATCCAACCGTCATTTAAAGTCAAAAGATTAAATGTTAAAATTTCATCAATATTGACCATTTTTTCAACGTTCGACTGGTCCGGGGTCATCGTTTTTCATCAGAAAATTGATTTTTTTGGACTCTACCAAAAATGATTCAAAATGTCATTTGGATCGGGCCTCATGTTGAATAACCACTTTTTAAACCCTCACAGTTACCAAAATTGCCATTTTTACAGAGTTTTGCTTACTCAAAATCTTCAATTTTGACCAATTTCAGGCACAGAAATGACTTTAAACACACTTATTTTAGTTGAAAAAGTAATAACTCACATCCAACCGTCATTTAAAGTCAAAAGATTAAATGTTAAAATTTCAGCAATATTGACCATTTTTTCAACGTTCGACTGGTCCGGGGTCATCGTTTTTCATCAGAAAATTGATTTTTTGGACTCTACCAAAAGTGATTCAAAATGTCATTTGGATCGGGCCTCATGTTGAATAACCACTTTTTAAACCCTCACAGTGACCAAAATTGCCATTTTTACAGAGTTTTGCTTAATCAAAATCTTCAATTTTGACCAATTTCAGGCACAGAAATGACTTTAAACACACTTATTTTAGTTGAAAAAGTAATAACTCACATCCAACCATCATTTAAAGTCAAAAGATTAAATGTTAAAATTTCATCAATATTGACCATTTTTTCAACGTTCGACTGGTCCGGGGTCATCGTTTTTCATCAGAAAATTGATTTTTTGGACTCTACCAAAAAAGATTCAAAATGTCATTTGGATCGGGCCTCATGTTGAATAACCACTTTTTAAACCCTCACAGTGACCAAAATTGCCATTTTTACAGAGTTTTGCTTACTCAAAATCTTCAATTTTGACCAATTTCAGGCACAGAAATGACTTTAAACACACTTATTTTAGTTGAAAAAGTAATAACTCACATCCAATCGTCATTTAAAGTCAAAAGATTAAATGTTAAAATTTCATCAATATTGATCATTTTTCCAATGTTCGACTGGTCCGGGGTCATCGTTTTTCATCAGAAAATGGATTTTTTGGACTCTTCCAAAAATGATTCAAAATGTCATTTGGATCGGGCCTCATGTTGAATAACCACTTTTTAAACCCTCACAGTGACCAAAATTGTCATTTTTACAGAGTTTTGCTTACTCAAAATCTTCAATTTTGACCAATTTCAGGCACAGAAATGACTTTAAACACACTTATTTTAGTTGAAAAAGTAATAACTCACATCCAACCGTCATTTAAAGTCAAAAGATTAAATGTTAAAATTTCATCAATTTTGACCATTTTTTCAACGTTCGACTGGTCCGGGGTCATCGTTTTTCATCAGAAAATGGATTTTTTGGACTCTACCAAAAATGATTCAAAATGTCATTTGGATCGGGCCTCATGTTGAATAACCACTTTTTAAACCCTCACAGTGACCAAAATTGCCATTTTTACAGAGTTTTGCTTACTCAAAATCTTCAATTTTGACCAATTTCAGGCACAGAAATGACTTTAAACACAATTATTTTAGTTGAAAAAGTAATAACTCACATCCAACCGTCATTTAAAGTCAAAAGATTAAATGTTAAAATTTCATCAATATTGACCATTTTTTCAACGTTCGACTGGTCCGGGGTCATCGTTTTTCATCAGAAAATTGATTTTTTTGGACTCTACCAAAAATGATTCAAAATGTCATTTGGATCGGGCCTCATGTTGAATAACCACTTTTTAAACCCTCACAGTTACCAAAATTGCCATTTTTACAGAGTTTTGCTTACTCAAAATCTTCAATTTTGACCAATTTCAGGCACAGAAATGACTTTAAACACACTTATTTTAGTTGAAAAAGTAATAACTCACATCCAACCGTCATTTAAAGTCAAAAGATTAAATGTTAAAATTTCATCAATATTGACCATTTTTTCAACGTTCGACTGGTCCGGGGTCATCGTTTTTCATCAGAAAATTGATTTTTTGGACTCTACCAAAAGTGATTCAAAATGTCATTTGGATCGGGCCTCATGTTGAATAACCACTTTTTAAACCCTCACAGTGACCAAAATTGCCATTTTTACAGAGTTTTGCTTAATCAAAATCTTCAATTTTGACCAATTTCAGGCACAGAAATGACTTTAAACACACTTATTTTAGTTGAAAAAGTAATAACTCACATCCAACCATCATTTAAAGTCAAAAGATTAAATGTTAAAATTTCATCAATATTGACCATTTTTTCAACGTTCGACTGGTCCGGGGTCATCGTTTTTCATCAGAAAATTGATTTTTTGGACTCTACCAAAAATGATTCAAAATGTCATTTGGATCGGGCCTCATGTTGAATAACCACTTTTTAAACCCTCACAGTGACCAAAATTGCCATTTTTACAGAGTTTTGCTTACTCAAAATCTTCAATTTTGACCAATTTCAGGCACAGAAATGACTTTAAACACACTTATTTTAGTTGAAAAAGTAATAACTCACATCCAACCGTCATTTAAAGTCAAAAGATTAAATGTTAAAATTTCATCAATATTGACCATTTTTTCAACGTTCGACTGGTCCGGGGTCATCGTTTTTCATCAGAAAATAGATTTTTTGGACTCTACCAAAAATGATTCAAAATGTCATTTGGATCGGGCCTCATGTTGAATAACCACTTTTTAAACCCTCACAGTGACCAAAATTGCCATTTTTACAGAGTTTTGCTTACTCAAAATCTTCAATTTTGACCAATTTCAGGCACAAAAATGACTTTAAACACACTTATTTTAGTTGAAAAAGTAATAACTCACATCCAATCGTCATTTAAGTCAAAAGATTAAATGTTAAAATGTCATCAATATTGATCCTTTTTTCAATGTTCGACTGGTCCGGGGTCATCGTTTTTCATCAGAAAATGGATTTTTTGGACTCTTCCAAAAATGATTCAAAATGTCATTGGATCGGGCCTCATGTTGAATAACCACTTTTTAAACCCTCACAGTGACCAAAATTGTCATTTTTACAGAGTTTTGCTTACTCAAAATCTTCAATTTTGACCAATTTCAGGCACAGAAATGACTTTAAACACACTTATTTTAGTTGAAAAAGTAATAACTCACATCCAACCGTCATTTAAAGTCAAAAGATTAAATGTTAAAATTTCATCAATATTGACCATTTTTTCAACGTTCGACTAGTCCGGGGTCATCGTTTTTTATCAGAAAATTGATTTTTTGGACTCTTCCAAAACTGATTCAAAATGTCATTTGGATCGGGCCTCATGTTGAATAACCACTTTTTAAACCCTCACAGTGACCAAAATTGCCATTTTTACAGAGTTTTGCTTACTCAAAATCTTCAATTTTGACCAATTTCAGGCACAGAAATGACTTTAAACACACTTATTTTAGTTGAAAAAGTAATAACTCACATCCAACCGTCATTTAAAGTCAAAAGATTAAATGTTAAAATGTCATCAATATTGACCATTTTTTCAACGTTCGACGGGTCCGGGGTCATCGTTTTTCATCAGAAAATGGATTTTTTGGACTCTACCAAAAATGATTCAAAATGTCATTTGGATCGGGCCTCATGTTGAATAACCACTTTTTAAACCCTCACAGTGACCAAAATTGCCATTTTTACAGAGTTTTGCTTACTCAAAATCTTCAATTTTGACCAATTTCAGGCACAGAAATGACTTTAAACACACTTATTTTAGTTGAAAAAGTAATAACTCACATCCAACCATCATTTAAAGTCAAAAGATTAAATGTTAAAATGTCATCAATATTGAGCATTTTTTCAACGTTCGACTGGTCCGGGGTCATCGTTTTTCATCAGAAAATTGATTTTTTGGACTCTACCAAAAAAGATTCAAAATGTCATTTGGATCGGGCCTCATGTTGAATAACCACTTTTTAAACCCTCACAGTGACCAAAATTGCCATTTTTACAGAGTTTTGCTTACTCAAAATCTTCAATTTTGACCAATTTCAGGCACAAAAATGACTTTAAACACACTTATTTTAGTTGAAAAAGTAATAACTCACATCCAATCGTCATTTAAAGTCAAAAGATTAAATGTTAAAATTTCATCAATATTGATCATTTTTCCAATGTTCGACTGGTCCGGGGTCATCGTTTTTCATCAGAAAATGGATTTTTTGGACTCTTCCAAAAATGATTCAAAATGTCATTTGGATCGGGCCTCATGTTGAATAACCACTTTTTAAACCCTCACAGTGACCAAAATTGTCATTTTTACAGAGTTTTGCTTACTCAAAATCTTCAATTTTGACCAATTTCAGGCACAGAAATGACTTTAAACACACTTATTTTAGTTGAAAAAGTAATAACTCACATCCAACCGTCATTTAAAGTCAAAAGATTAAATGTTAAAATTTCATCAATTTTGACCATTTTTTCAACGTTCGACTGGTCCGGGGTCATCGTTTTTCATCAGAAAATGGATTTTTTGGACTCTACCAAAAATGATTCAAAATGTCATTTGGATCGGGCCTCATGTTGAATAACCACTTTTTAAACCCTCACAGTGACCAAAATTGCCATTTTTACAGAGTTTTGCTTACTCAAAATCTTCAATTTTGACCAATTTCAGGCACAGAAATGACTTTAAACACACTTATTTTAGTTGAAAAAGTAATAACTCACATCCAACCATCATTTAAAGTCAAAAGATTAAATGTTAAAATTTCATCAATATTGACCATTTTTTCAACGTTCGACTGGTCCGGGGTCATCGTTTTTCATCAGAAAATTGATTTTTTGGACTCTACCAAAAATGATTCAAAATGTCATTTGGATCGGGCCTCAGGTTGAATAACCACTTTTTAAACCCTCACAGTGACCAAAATTGCCATTTTTACAGAGTTTTGCTTACTCAAAATCTTCAATTTTGACCAATTTCAGGCACAGAAATGACTTTAAACACACTTATTTTAGTTGAAAAAGTAATAACTCACATCCAATCGTCATTTAAAGTCAAAAGATTAAATGTTAAAATTTCATCAATATTGATCATTTTTTCAATGTTCGACTGGTCCGGGGTCATCGTTTTTCATCAGAAAATGGATTTTTTGGACTCTTCCAAAAATGATTCAAAATGTCATTTGGATCGGGCCTCATGTTGAATAACCACTTTTTAAACCCTCACAGTGACCAAAATTGCCATTTTTACAGAGTTTTGCTTAATCAAAATCTTCAATTTTGACCAATTTCAGGCACAGAAATGACTTTAAACACACTTATTTTAGTTGAAAAAGTAATAACTCACATCCAACCATCATTTAAAGTCAAAAGATTAAATGTTAAAATTTCATCAATATTGACCATTTTTTCAACGTTCGACTGGTCCGGGGTCATCGTTTTTCATCAGAAAATTGATTTTTTGGACTCTACCAAAAATGATTCAAAATGTCATTTGGATCGGGCCTCATGTTGAATAACCACTTTTTAAACCCTCACAGTGACCAAAATTGCCATTTTTACAGAGTTTTGCTTACTCAAAATCTTCAATTTTGACCAATTTCAGGCACAGAAATGACTTTAAACACACTTATTTTAGTTGAAAAAGTAATAACTCACATCCAACCGTCATTTAAAGTCAAAAGATTAAATGTTAAAATTTCATCAATATTGACCATTTTTTCAACGTTCGACTGGTCCGGGGTCATCGTTTTTCATCAGAAAATGGATTTTTTGGACTCTACCAAAAATGATTCAAAATGTCATTTGGATCGGGCCTCATGTTGAATAACCACTTTTTAAACCCTCACAGTGACCAAAATTGCCATTTTTACAGAGTTTTGCTTACTCAAAATCTTCAATTTTGACCAATTTCAGGCACAGAAATGACTTTAAACACACTTATTTTAGTTGAAAAAGTAATAACTCACATCCAACCGTCATTTAAAGTCAAAAGATTAAATGTTAAAATTTCATCAATATTGACCATTTTTTCAACGTTCGACTAGTCCGGGGTCATCGTTTTTTATCAGAAAATTGATTTTTTGGACTCTTCCAAAACTGATTCAAAATGTCATTTGGATCGGGCCTCATGTTGAATAACCACTTTTTAAACCCTCACAGTGACCAAAATTGCCATTTTTACAGAGTTTTGCTTACTCAAAATCTTCAATTTTGACCAATTTCAGGCACAGAAATGACTTTAAACACACTTATTTTAGTTGAAAAAGTAATAACTCACATCCAACCGTCATTTAAAGTCAAAAGATTAAATGTTAAAATTTCATCAATATTGACCATTTTTTCAACGTTCGACGGGTCCGGGGTCATCGTTTTTCATCAGAAAATGGATTTTTTGGACTCTACCAAAAATGATTCAAAATGTCATTTGGATCGGGCCTCATGTTGAATAACCACTTTTTAAACCCTCACAGTGACCAAAATTGCCATTTTTACAGAGTTTTGCTTACTCAAAATCTTCAATTTTGACCAATTTCAGGCACAGAAATGACTTTAAACACACTTATTTTAGTTGAAAAAGTAATAACTCACATCCAACCATCATTTAAAGTCAAAAGATTAAATGTTAAAATGTCATCAATATTGAGCATTTTTTCAACGTTCGACTGGTCCGGGGTCATCGTTTTTCATCAAAAAATTGATTTTTTGGACTCTACCAAAAAAGATTCAAAATGTCATTTGGATCGGGCCTCATGTTGAATAACCACTTTTTAAACCCTCACAGTGACCAAAATTGCCATTTTTACAGAGTTTTGCTTACTCAAAATCTTCAATTTTGACCAATTTCAGGCACAGAAATGACTTTAAACACACTTATTTTAGTTGAAAAAGTAATAACTCACATCCAATCGTCATTTAAAGTCAAAAGATTAAATGTTAAAATTTCATCAATATTGATCATTTTTCCAATGTTCGACTGGTCCGGGGTCATCGTTTTTCATCAGAAAATGGATTTTTTGGACTCTTCCAAAAATGATTCAAAATGTCATTTGGATCGGGCCTCATGTTGAATAACCACTTTTTAAACCCTCACAGTGACCAAAATTGTCATTTTTACAGAGTTTTGCTTACTCAAAATCTTCAATTTTGACCAATTTCAGGCACAGAAATGACTTTAAACACACTTATTTTAGTTGAAAAAGTAATAACTCACATCCAACCGTCATTTAAAGTCAAAAGATTAAATGTTAAAATTTCATCAATTTTGACCATTTTTTCAACGTTCGACTGGTCCGGGGTCATCGTTTTTCATCAGAAAATGGATTTTTTGGACTCTACCAAAAATGATTCAAAATGTCATTTGGATCGGGCCTCATGTTGAATAACCACTTTTTAAACCCTCACAGTGACCAAAATTGCCATTTTTACAGAGTTTTGCTTACTCAAAATCTTCAATTTTGACCAATTTCAGGCACAGAAATGACTTTAAACACACTTATTTTAGTTGAAAAAGTAATAACTCACATCCAACCATCATTTAAAGTCAAAAGATTAAATGTTAAAATTTCATCAATATTGACCATTTTTTCAACGTTCGACTGGTCCGGGGTCATCGTTTTTCATCAGAAAATTGATTTTTTGGACTCTACCAAAAATGATTCAAAATGTCATTTGGATCGGGCCTCAGGTTGAATAACCACTTTTTAAACCCTCACAGTGACCAAAATTGCCATTTTTACAGAGTTTTGCTTACTCAAAATCTTCAATTTTGACCAATTTCAGGCACAGAAATGACTTTAAACACACTTATTTTAGTTGAAAAAGTAATAACTCACATCCAATCGTCATTTAAAGTCAAAAGATTAAATGTTAAAATTTCATCAATATTGATCATTTTTTCAATGTTCGACTGGTCCGGGGTCATCGTTTTTCATCAGAAAATGGATTTTTTGGACTCTTCCAAAAATGATTCAAAATGTCATTTGGATCGGGCCTCATGTTGAATAACCACTTTTTAAACCCTCACAGTGACCAAAATTGTCATTTTTACAGAGTTTTGCTTACTCAAAATCTTCAATTTTGACCAATTTCAGGCACAGAAATGACTTTAAACACACTTATTTTAGTTGAAAAAGTAATAACTCACATCCAACCGTCATTTAAAGTCAAAAGATTAAATGTTAAAATTTCATCAATATTGACCATTTTTTCAACGTTCGACTGGTCCGGGGTCATCGTTTTTCATCAGAAAATGGATTTTTTGGACTCTACAAAAAATGATTCAAAATGTCATTTGGATCGGGCCTCATGTTGAATAACCACTTTTTAAACCCTCACAGTGACCAAAATTGCCATTTTTACAGAGTTTTGCTTACTCAAAATCTTCAATTTTGACCAATTTCAGGCACAGAACTGACTTTAAACACACTTATTTTAGTTGAAAAAGTAATAACTCACATCCAACCGTCATTTAAAGTCAAAAGATTAAATGTTAAAATGTCATCAATATTGACCATTTTTTCAACGTTCGACTGGTCCGGGGTCATCGTTTTTCATCAGAAAATTGATTTTTTGGACTCTACCAAAAATGATTCAAAATGTCATTTGGATCGGGCCTCATGTTGAATAACCACTTTTTAAACCCTCACAGTGACCAAAATTGCCATTTTTACAGAGTTTTGCTTACTCAAAATCTTCAATTTTGACCAATTTCAGGCACAGAAATGACTTTAAACACACTTATTTTAGTTGAAAAAATAATAACTCACATCCAACCGTCATTTAAAGTCAAAAGATTAAATGTTAAAATTTCATCAATTTTGTCCATTTTTTCAACGTTCGACTGGTCCGGGGTCATCGTTTTTCATCAGAAAATGGATTTTTTGGACTCTACCAAAAATGATTCAAAATGTCATTTGGATCGGGCCTCATGTTGAATAACCACTTTTTAAACCCTCACAGTGACCAAAATTGCCATTTTTACAGAGTTTTGCTTACTCAAAATCTTCAATTTTGACCAATTTCAGGCACAGAAATGACTTTAAACACACTTATTTTAGTTGAAAAAGTAATAACTCACATCCAACCATCATTTAAAGTCAAAAGATTAAATGTTAAAATTTCATCAATATTGACCATTTTTTCAACGTTCGACTGGTCCGGGGTCATCGTTTTTCATCAGAAAATTGATTTTTTGGACTCTACCAAAAATGATTCAAAATGTCATTTGGATCGGGCCTCAGGTTGAATAACCACTTTTTAAACCCTCACAGTGACCAAAATTGCCATTTTTACAGAGTTTTGCTTACTCAAAATCTTCAATTTTGACCAATTTCAGGCACAGAAATGACTTTAAACACACTTATTTTAGTTGAAAAAGTAATAACTCACATCCAATCGTCATTTAAAGTCAAAAGATTAAATGTTAAAATTTCATCAATATTGATCATTTTTTCAATGTTCGACTGGTCCGGGGTCATCGTTTTTCATCAGAAAATGGATTTTTTGGACTCTTCCAAAAATGATTCAAAATGTCATTTGGATCGGGCCTCATGTTGAATAACCACTTTTTAAACCCTCACAGTGACCAAAATTGTCATTTTTACAGTTTTGCTTACTCAAAATCTTCAATTTTGACCAATTTCAGGCACAGAAATGACTTTAAACACACTTATTTTAGTTGAAAAAGTAATAACTCACATCCAACCGTCATTTAAAGTCAAAAGATTAAATGTTAAAATGTCATCAATATTGACCATTTTTTCAACGTTCGACTGGTCCGGGGTCATCGTTTTTCATCAGAAAATGGATTTTTTGGACTCTACCAAAAATGATTCAAAATGTCATTTGGATCGGGCCTCATGTTGAATAACCACTTTTTAAACCCTCACAGTGACCAAAATTGCCATTTTTACAGAGTTTTGCTTACTCAAAATCTTCAATTTTGACCAATTTCAGGCACAGAAATGACTTTAAACACACTTATTTTAGTTGAAAAAGTAATAACTCACATCCAACCGTCATTTAAAGTCAAAAGATTAAATGTTAAAATTTCATCAATATTGACCATTTTTTCAACGTTCGACTGGTCCGGGGTCATCGTTTTTCATCAGAAAATTGATTTTTTGGACTCTACCAAAAATGATTCAAAATGTCATTTGGATCGGGCCTCATGTTGAATAACCACTTTTTAAACCCTCACAGTGACCAAAATTGCCATTTTTACAGAGTTTTGCTTACTCAAAATCTTCAATTTTGACCAATTTCAGGCACAGAAATGACTTTAAACACACTTATTTTAGTTGAAAAAGTAATAACTCACATCCAATCGTCATTTAAGTCAAAAGATTAAATGTTAAAATTTCATCAATATTGATCATTTTTTCAATGTTCGACTCTTCCAAAAATGATTCAAAATGTCATTTGGATCGGGCCTCATGTTGAATAACCACTTTTTAAACCCTCACAGTGACCAAAATTGTCATTTTTACAGAGTTTTGCTTACTCAAAATCTTCAATTTTGACCAATTTCAGGCACAGAAATGACTTTAAACACACTTATTTTAGTTGAAAAAGTAATAACTCACATCCAACCGTCATTTAAAGTCAAAAGATTAAATGTTAAAATTTCATCAATATTGACCATTTTTTCAACGTTCGACTGGTCCGGGGTCATCGTTTTTCATCAGAAAATGGATTTTTTGGACTCTACAAAAAATGATTCAAAATGTCATTTGGATCGGGCCTCATGTTGAATAACCACTTTTTAAACCCTCACAGTGACCAAAATTGCCATTTTTACAGAGTTTTGCTTACTCAAAATCTTCAATTTTGACCAATTTCAGGCACAGAAATGACTTTAAACACACTTATTTTAGTTGAAAAAGTAATAACTCACATCCAACCGTCATTTAAAGTCAAAAGATTAAATGTTAAAATGTCATCAATATTGACCATTTTTTCAACGTTCGACTGGTCCGGGGTCATCGTTTTTCATCAGAAAATGGATTTTTTGGACTCTACCAAAAATGATTCAAAATGTCATTTGGATCGGGCCTCATGTTGAATAACCACTTTTTAAACCCTCACAGTGACCAAAATTGCCATTTTTACAGAGTTTTGCTTACTCAAAATCTTCAATTTTGACCAATTTCAGGCACAGAAATGACTTTAAACACACTTATTTTAGTTGAAAAAATAATAACTCACATCCAACCGTCATTTAAAGTCAAAAGATTAAATGTTAAAATTTCATCAATATTGACCATTTTTTCAACGTTCGACTGGTCCTGGGTCATCGTTTTTCATCAGAAAATGGATTTTTTGGACTCTACCAAAAATGATTCAAAATGTCATTTGGATCGGGCCTCATGTTGAATAACCACTTTTTAAACCCTCACAGTGACCAAAATTGCCATTTTTACAGAGTTTTGCTTACTCAAAATCTTCAATTTTGACCAATTTCAGGCACAGAAATGACTTTAAACACACTTATTTTAGTTGAAAAAGTAATAACTCACATCCAACCATCATTTAAAGTCAAAAGATTAAATGTTAAAATTTCATCAATATTGACCATTTTTTCAACGTTCGACTGGTCCGGGTCATCGTTTTTCATCAGAAAATTGATTTTTTGGACTCTACCAAAAATGATGCAAAATGTCATTTGGATCGGGCCTCATGTTGAATAACCACTTTTTAAACCCTCACAGTGACCAAAATTGCCATTTTTACAGAGTTTTGCTTGCTCAAAATCTTCAATTTTGACCAATTTCAGGCACAGAAATGACTTTAAACACACTTATTTTAGTTGAAAAAGTAATAACTCACATCCAACCGTCATTTAAAGTCAAAAGATTAAATGTTAAAATTTCATCAATATTGACCATTTTTTCAACGTTCGACTGGTCCGGGGTCATCGTTTTTCATCAGAAAATTGATTTTTTGGACTCTACCAAAAGTGATTCAAAATGTCATTTGGATCGGGCCTCATGTTGAATAACCACTTTTTAAACCCTCACAGTGACCAAAATTGCCATTTTTACAGAGTTTTGCTTACTCAAAATCTTCAATTTTGACCAATTTCAGGCACAGAAATGACTTTAAACACACTTATTTTAGTTGAAAAAGTAATAACTCACATCCAACCATCATTTAAAGTCAAAAGATTAAATGTTAAAATTTCATCAATATTGACCATTTTTTCAACGTTCGACTGGTCCGGGGTCATCGTTTTTCATCAGAAAATTGATTTTTTGGACTCTACCAAAAATGATTCAAAATGTCATTTGGATCGGGCCTCATGTTGAATAACCACTTTTTAAACCCTCACAGTGACCAAAATTGCCATTTTTACAGAGTTTTGCTTACTCAAAATCTTCAATTTTGACCAATTTCAGGCACAGAAATGACTTTAAACACACTTATTTTAGTTGAAAAAGTAATAACTCACATCCAACCGTCATTTAAAGTCAAAAGATTAAATGTTAAAATTTCATCAATATTGACCATTTTTTCAACGTTCGACTGGTCCGGGGTCATCGTTTTTCATCAGAAAATTGATTTTTTGGACTCTACCAAAAATGATTCAAAATGTCATTTGGATCGGGCCTCATGTTGAATAACCACTTTTTAAACCCTCACAGTGACCAAAATTGCCATTTTTACAGAGTTTTGCTTACTCAAAATCTTCAATTTTGACCAATTTCAGGCACAGAAATGACTTTAAACACACTTATTTTAGTTGAAAAAGTAATAACTCACATCCAATCGTCATTTAAGTCAAAAGATTAAATGTTAAAATTTCATCAATATTGATCATTTTTTCAATGTTCGACTGGTCCGGGGTCATCGTTTTTCATCAGAAAATTGATTTTTTGGACTCTTCCAAAAATGATTCAAAATGTCATTTGGATTGGGCCTCATGTTGAATAACCACTTTTTAAACCCTCACAGTGACCAAAATTGTCATTTTTACAGAGTTTTGCTTACTCAAAATCTTCAATTTTGACCAATTTCAGGCACAGAAATGACTTTAAACACACTTATTTTAGTTGAAAAAGTAATAACTCACATCCAACCGTCATTTAAAGTCAAAAGATTAAATGTTAAAATTTCATCAATATTGACCATTTTTTCAACGTTCGACTGGTCCGGGGTCATCGTTTTTCATCAGAAAATGGATTTTTTGGACTCTACAAAAAATGATTCAAAATGTCATTTGGATCGGGCCTCATGTTGAATAACCACTTTTTAAACCCTCACAGTGACCAAAATTGCCATTTTTACAGAGCTTTGCTTACTCAAAATCTTCAATTTTGACCAATTTCAGGCACAGAAATGACTTTAAACACACTTATTTTAGTTGAAAAAGTAATAACTCACATCCAACCGTCATTTAAAGTCAAAAGATTAAATGTTAAAATGTCATCAATATTGACCATTTTTTCAACTTTCGACTGGTCCGGGGTCATCGTTTTTCATCAGAAAATGGATTTTTTGGACTCTACCAAAAATGATTCAAAATGTCATTTGGATCGGGCCTCATGTTGAATAACCACTTTTTAAACCCTCACAGTGACCAAAATTGCCATTTTTACAGAGTTTTGCTTACTCAAAATCTTCAATTTTGACCAATTTCAGGCACAGAAATGACTTTAAACACACTTATTTTAGTTGAAAAAGTAATAACTCACATCCAACCGTCATTTAAAGTCAAAAGATTAAATGTTAAAATTTCATCAATATTGACCATTTTTTCAACGTTCGACTGGTCCGGGGTCATCGTTTTTCATCAGAAAATTGATTTTTTGGACTCTACCAAAAATGATTCAAAATGTCATTTGGATCGGGCCTCATGTTGAATAACCACTTTTTAAACCCTCACAGTGACCAAAATTGCCATTTTTACAGAGTTTTGCTTACTCAAAATCTTCAATTTTGACCAATTTCAGGCACAGAAATGACTTTAAACACACTTATTTTAGTTGAAAAAGTAATAACTCACATCCAACCATCATTTAAAGTCAAAAGATTAAATGTTAACATTTCATCAATATTGACCATTTTTTCAACGTTCAACTGGTCCGGGGTCATCGTTTTTCATCAGAAAATTGATTTTTTGGACTCTACCAAAAATTATTCAAAATGTCATTTGGATCGGGCCTCATGTTGAATAACCACTTTTTAAACCCTCACAGTGACCAAAATTGCCATTTTTACAGAGTTTTGCTTACTCAAAATCTTCAATTTTGACCAATTTCAGGCACAGAAATGACTTTAAACACACTTATTTTAGTTGAAAAAGTAATAACTCACATCCAACCGTCATTTAAAGTCAAAAGATTAAATGTTAAAATTTCATCAATATTGATCATTTTTTCAATGTTCGACTGGTCCGGGGTCATCGTTTTTCATCAGAAAATGGATTTTTTGGACTCTTCCAAAAATGATTCAAAATGTCATTTGGATCGGGCCTCATGTTGAATAACCACTTTTTAAACCCTCACAGTGACCAAAATTGTCATTTTTACAGAGTTTTGCTTACTCAAAATCTTCAATTTTGACCAATTTCAGGCACAGAAATGACTTTAAACACACTTATTTTAGTTGAAAAAGTAATAACTCACATCCAACCGTCATTTAAAGTCAAAAGATTAAATGTTAAAATTTCATCAATATTGACCATTTTTTCAACGTTCGACTGGTCCGGGGTCATCGTTTTTCATCAGAAAATGGATTTTTTGGACTCTACCAAAAATGATTCAAAATGTCATTTGGATCGGGCCTCATGTTGAATAACCACTTTTTAAACCCTCACAGTGACCAAAATTGCCATTTTTACAGAGTTTTGCTTACTCAAAATCTTCAATTTTGACCAATTTCAGGCACAGAAATGACTTTAAACACACTTATTTTAGTTGAAAAAGTAATAACTCACATCCAACCGTCATTTAAAGTCAAAAGATTAAATGTTAAAATTTCATCAATATTGACCATTTTTTCAACGTTCGACTGGTCCGGGGTCATCGTTTTTTATCAGAAAATTTATTTTTTGGACTCTTCCAAAACTGATTCAAAATGTCATTTGGATCGGGCCTCATGTTGAATAACCACTTTTTAAACCCTCACAGTGACCAAAATTGCCATTTTTACAGAGTTTTGCTTACTCAAAATCTTCAATTTTGACCAATTTCAGGCACAGAAATGACTTTAAAGACACTTATTTTAGTTGAAAAAGTAATAACTCACATCCAACCGTCATTTAAAGTCAAAAGATTAAATGTTAAAATTTCATCAATATTGACCATTTTTTCAACGTTCGACTGGTCCGGGGTCATCGTTTTTCATCAGAAAATTGATTTTTTGGACTCTACCAAAAATGATTCAAAATGTCATTTGGATCGGGCCTCATGTTGAATAACCACTTTTTAAACCCTCACAGTGACCAAAATTGCCATTTTTACAGAGTTTTGCTTACTCAAAATCTTCAATTTTGACCAATTTCAGGCACAGAAATGACTTTAAACACACTTATTTTAGTTGAAAAAGTAATACCTCCTATCCAATCGTCATTTAAAGTCAAAAGATTAAATGTTAAAATTTCATCAATATTGATCATTTTTTCAATGTTCGACTGGTCCGGGGTCATCGTTTTTCATCAGAAAATGGATTTTTTGGACTCTACCAAAAATGATTAAAAATGTCATTTGGATCGGGCCTCATGTTGAATAACCACTTTTTAAACCCTCACAGTGACCAAAATTGCCATTTTTACAGAGTTTTGCTTACTCAAAATCTTCAATTTTGACCAATTTCAGGCACAGAAATGACTTTAAACACACTTATTTTAGTTGAAAAAGTAATAACTCACATCCAACCGTCATTTAAAGTCAAAAGATTAAATGTTAAAATTTCATCAATATTGACCATTTTTTCAACGTTCGACTGGTCCGGGGTCATCGTTTTTCATCAGAAAATTGATTTTTTGGACTCTACCAAAAATGATTCAAAATGTCATTTGGATCGGGCCTCATGTTGAATAACCACTTTTTAAACCCTCACAGTGACCAAAATTGCCATTTTTACAGAGTTTTGCTTACTCAAAATCTTCAATTTTGACCAATTTCAGGCACAGAAATGACTTTAAACACACTTATTTTAGTTGAAAAAGTAATAACTCACATCCAACCATCATTTAAAGTCAAAAGATTAAATGTTAACATTTCATCAATATTGACCATTTTTTCAACGTTCGACTGGTCCGGGGTCATCGTTTTTCATCAGAAAATTGATTTTTTGGACTCTACCAAAAATGATTCAAAATGTCATTTGGATCGGGCCTCATGTTGAATAACCACTTTTTAAACCCTCACAGTGACCAAAATTGCCATTTTTACAGAGTTTTGCTTACTCAAAATCTTCAATTTTGACCAATTTCAGGCACAGAAATGACTTTAAACACACTTATTTTAGTTGAAAAAGTAATAACTCACATCCAATCGTCATTTAAGTCAAAAGATTAAATGTTAAAATTTCATCAATATTGATCATTTTTTCAATGTTCGACTGGTCCGGGGTCATCGTTTTTCATCAGAAAATGGATTTTTTGGACTCTTCCAAAAATGATTCAAAATGTCATTTGGATCGGGCCTCATGTTGAATAACCACTTTTTAAACCCTCACAGTGACCAAAATTGTCATTTTTACAGAGTTTTGCTTACTCAAAATCTTCAATTTTGACCAATTTCAGGCACAGAAATGACTTTAAACACACTTATTTTAGTTGAAAAAGTAATAACTCACATCCAACCGTCATTTAAAGTCAAAAGATTAAATGTTAAAATTTCATCAATATTGACCATTTTTTCAACGTTCGACTGGTCCGGGGTCATCGTTTTTCATCAGAAAATGGATTTTTTGGACTCTTCCAAAACTGATTCAAAATGTCATTTGGATCGGGCCTCATGTTGAATAACCACTTTTTAAACCCTCACAGTGACCAAAATTGCCATTTTTACAGAGTTTTGCTTACTCAAAATCTTCAATTTTGACCAATTTCAGGCACAGAAATGACTTTAAACACACTTATTTTAGTTGAAAAAGTAATAACTCACATCCAACCGTCATTTAAAGTCAAAAGATTAAATGTTAAAATTTCATCAATATTGACCATTTTTTCAACGTTCGACTGGTCCGGGGTCATCGTTTTTCATCAGAAAATTGATTTTTTGGACTCTACCAAAAATGATTCAAAATGTCATTTGGATCGGGCCTCATGTTGAATAACCACTTTTTAAACCCTCACAGTGACCAAAATTGCCATTTTTACAGAGTTTTGCTTACTCAAAATCTTCAATTTTGACCAATTTCAGGCACAGAAATGACTTTAAACACACTTATTTTAGTTGAAAAGTAATAACTCACATCCAATCGTCATTTAAAGTCAAAAGATTAAATGTTAAAATTTCATCAATATTGATCATTTTTTCAATGTTCGACTGGTCCGGGGTCATCGTTTTTCATCAGAAAATGGATTTTTTGGACTCTTCCAAAAATGATTCAAAATGTCATTTGGATCGGGCCTCATGTTGAATAACCACTTTTTAAACCCTCACAGTGACCAAAATTGTCATTTTTACAGAGTTTTGCTTACTCAAAATCTTCAATTTTGACCAATTTCAGGCACAGAAATGACTTTAAACACACTTATTTTAGTTGAAAAAGTAATAACTCACATCCAACCGTCATTTAAAGTCAAAAGATTAAATGTTAAAATTTCATCAATATTGACCATTTTTTCAACGTTCGACTGGTCCGGGGTCATCGTTTTTCATCAGAAAATGGATTTTTTGGACTCTACCAAAAATGATTCAAAATGTCATTTGGATCGGGCCTCATGTTGAATAACCACTTTTTAAACCCTCACAGTGACCAAAATTGCCATTTTTACAGTTTTGCTTACTCAAAATCTTCAATTTTGACCAATTTCAGGCACAGAAATGACTTTAAACACACTTATTTTAGTTGAAAAAGTAATAACTCACATCCAACCATCATTTAAAGTCAAAAGATTAAATGTTAAAATTTCATCAATATTGACCATTTTTTCAACGTTCGACTGGTCCGGGTTCATCGTTTTTCATCAGAAAATTGATTTTTTTGGACTCTACCAAAAATGATTCAAAATGTCATTTGGATCGGGCCTCATGTTGAATAACCACTTTTTAAACCCTCACAGTGACCAAAATTGCCATTTTTACAGAGTTTTGCTTACTCAAAATCTTCAATTTTGACCAATTTCAGGCACAGAAATGACTTTAAACACACTTATTTTAGTTGAAAAAGTAATAACTCACATCCAATCGTCATTTAAAGTCAAAAGATTAAATGTTAAAATTTCATCAATATTGATCATTTTTTCAATGTTCGACTGGTCCGGGGTCATCGTTTTTCATCAGAAAATGGATTTTTTGGACTCTTCCAAAAATGATTCAAAATGTCATTTGGAAAGGGGCGACCATTCGGTCCCCCCGAACGTATGGTGGAGTACCACGATCCCCCCGGGAAGCCATCTTGGGCGGGAGGCGAGTCTCGGCTGGTATGCCCGAAGCGGCGTAGCCAGGGCGCGCCCTTTTCCCGCCCTAGAGTGGGCTGGCCTAGACACCGACGCGGCCGGCCACGCCCTCTGAGGCAGGCGGGGGTGGGTTTACGCCCACCCTGAAGACAGATAAAAGGAGCGGAAGCCAAGAAAGCATCCTCTTGTTCCTGTGCTCTGAAGCTGCACCTCCCCTCTGCACGTGAGCTCGAGACGGAACGAAGAGCCAATTTTGAGCGTTGTAATCTTTCTTTTGTCTTACAGATATCCCGTCTGAGAATGCCCAAGAAAGTCGGAAAGCGGGTCGGTACCGAGCAGATGCTCCACATGCTCATGAAGGAGATAGCTGATCTGAAGAAAAAGGTGGAAGCTAAAGACGGGCCGGGAGGAACGAAACGGCCTTTGCAGGGAGCAGTCCCCGGTGGAAAAAGCAAGAGGCCCAGAAGGGGAGCACTTGGGGGAGACACCCCGGTTCCCGATAACCCACGTGAGGAGCCAATCCCGGTGCCGAAAGAAGGGAATCCAATTCCTGTGGTGGTCACCCCCGTGAACAGGGAGGATATGCCCCCCGAGTTAGCGGCACAATTGGCAGCGTGGTTGGGAAAAGACAGCGAGGGCGCCACGGCTGACGACGCCCGGGCAGTAATGAGGCAACTGCGGGAATCGAGGGAGGCTGCGAAGGCAACATCTTCTGTTCCCTTACAGGTTCCGGCGGCTGGAAGTACAGCAGGCCCAAGTTCGGCGACAAGCACGGGGTCTACTTCAGGTAAGCGGCCATTGCCGATTGCGGGGGAGGGGTCTGTGCCTTCTCGAAAGGAAAAGATTGCACAGCATGTCCCGCTAGAAATTAAGGAGTTGATTTGGGCGGATAAGTATATAAACATGTTTTCATTGCTTACCGACCATTATGAGATAGAGCATGTAAAGAGTCAAAAGGAGCTCATGCATCCGAGTGTTTGGCGCGCAAAAATGGCCGCCTTTAAAGTCGACGAGACCATTGGTACTTGGGGCAGAGCGTGGGGCATTTTTACATCCATCATGGGTGAGCGCAGGCCCGAGTTGCTGACCGAGTTACCCATTTATCAGTCGCGTATTATGGAGTATTCTGTGGCATATGGGGGCAATCAGTGGTTCTGCTATGACAATCTGTTTAGAAAAGCTAAAGAACACAACCCATTGTTGTCTTGGGATTGTTACGACTCCGTGTCATGGCAAAAAATGGAGAGTACAGGAATGTTGAAAGTACCATTGGTAGGGAGTAATGGGGGGGAATCTTCCCGCCAAAACTCTGCGACACCCTTTCGGACGGGTGCAGGTAACGAGTACCACTCGAAGCCGAGTGGCACCACAGGTAAAAGGGGGATCTGTTGGAATTTTAACAGAGGGAAATGTACGAGGCCCCAGGGGTCATGCAAATTCAGACATGAGTGTGGGGGGTGTGGGCAGTCATCCCATCCTGAGTCCATGTGCAGAGCCAAAACGGGTGATAACGGTGGTAAGGGAGGCGCCAAACAGGTCTAATACAGTCCGAGGGGCGCCTTTACCTACCCCGATTGATACCATGGCAATGATTCCTTGGCTCAGCGAATACCCGGATCATGCTTCCGCTGGGGTGTTACGAAACGGGTTTTCATATGGTTTCCGCATCCCAGTGGGGGATTTTCGGGGTGTACCAAACTGTAAGAACCAACTGTCGGTCTTGCAGCACACGGCGGTGGTGCAGGTAAAGATTGGGAAAGAGGTGACTCGAGGTCGTGTCGCCGGTCCCTTCGATTTGCCACCAGTTGCTAACTTTGTTTGTTCCCCTCTAGGGGTGGTCCCCAAGAAGGACCCGGGTGAGTTTCGGCTGATACATAACTTATCAGCCCCACGTGGTCTTTCCGTGAATGACGCGATAGACCCGGAAGTGTGTTCGGTGCGGTACGCATCTTTCGATGAGGCCGTTGCCATGTTGAATCGCCTGGGGCCCGGGACGCTGATGGCAAAATCGGACATCGAGTCAGCGTTCCGGTTGCTCCCGGTACACCCAGACGATCAGCGTCTCCTTAGTTTTCAGTTTCAGGGTCGCTATTACATGGATAGATGTATGCCAATGGGATGCTCGATTTCATGTGCCTATTTCGAGAAATTCCGTTGTTTTCTGCAGTGGGTATTCACAAGGAAGACAGGTTTTCAACATGTTATGCACTATCTCGATGACTTTCTGTTTTTGGGGGCAGCCGGGGATCCTGAGTGTGGACAGGCTTTACATGAATTTTGTGTCCTAATGAATCAATTTGGTGTGCCATTGGCGCCAGGTAAGACTGTGGGTCCCTCGACCTTGATCGAGTTTCTGGGGATCAAGCTCGACTCGGTGGAAGGTTGTTTTCGATTACCCATGGAAAAGTGTTAAAATTCAGGTTATCCCTTGAGACATGTATTCGTGCAACGAAAGTAAACCTGCATCAATTGCAACAGGTGGTGGGTCAGTTGAATTTTGCCCTAAGAGTGATACCAATGGCGCGCCCCGTTTCCCGCTCAATTGCACAATCCATGGTCGGCTTGAAGGAAGGACATCACCGCACGAGACTCTCGGCAGAGGTTCGCCAGGACATGCGCATTTGGATCGCATTTCTGGCGGATTTCAATGGTCGAATTGTCTGGAACAAACCAGCGGTGTCTTCCGAGGAGTTGGGGCTTTGGACAGATTCGGCGGGGAGTATAGGTTTTGGCGCCATATTGGGTACACAATGGTCGGCACAAAAATGGCCGTCATGGTGGCATGAATGCGGGTTGACGAGTAACATTGCTTTTCTCGAATTGTTCCCTATTCTGGTGGCTTTGAAAACATGGCCTGAAGGGTTTAGGGATCACTCTGTGGTGTTCTGGTCTGATAACATGACCGTGGTTGAGTGTGTCAATAGTCAGGCAGCACGATGCAAGTTGATTCTGAGACTGCTCAAGGAAATTGTGTTGTTATGCATGCAACTGAATGTACTGTTTAGGGCGCGACACGTGCCGGGGGTGATGAACCAAGCGGCTGATGCGCTTTCTCGTTTCCGTATGCAGGCTTTCTGGGGTTTTCTGCCCACAGCGGACCCGGTGGCGGCACCCTTTCCCGAAGCTCTCTGGTCTCTCGGTGCCCCGAACTACAAAACCTCGTGGGAGAGAGTTTAGCACCCAGGACGAGGAAGGCATATGAAGGGGCGTTCCGTTCCTATTGGGCCTTTTTGGGTGCTGCCGGGGGGGAGCTTCGGGGTCAGGAAGAGTTTGTGGTGAAATTCCTGCTCTCTTTACATCAGGCAGGTAAATCAGTAGCTACGGCCCAGAGGCATCGGGCCGCCATTTCCTTTATGGCAAAGGCTCATGGGATCCAGGACCCGACAGCGTCTTTCGTTGTGCAGAAAGCGCTACGTGGGTGGCAACGCCTTGAGGGTCGCAGAGTAGACGATAGGCACCCGATAGGTCTGGATAGGTTGACCCTGTTGTTGTCCGTACTTCTGGCAACGTGTTCATCCCAGTACGAAGCAGTGTTGTTCAGAGCCGCATTTGCACTAGCATTCCATGGGGCTATGCGGGTAAGCGAATTAGTGGCAAAGAACAAGCGGGATACGATGGGGGGACTGTGCCGAGAACACATTCAGGTCAGGGAGGAGACGATGACGGTCTCGTTTGTTAGGTCCAAATCCGATCAGGATGCAATCGGGGACTTTGTAATCATTCAGAGGGTCCCCGGGTCTTCCATGTGCCCTGTGGTGTGCGTAGAGGAATATTTAGCACAGAGGGTAGCAGCATGGGGGGGGACCTTGTTGAGGCACGCTGACGCCACCCCACTGACGAGGTTTCAGTTCCGGAGGGTGCTTGCAATGTCTACTTCGGCCGCGGGCTTGAACCCCGGCGAGTTCGGGACCCATTCCTTTCGGATAGGGGCTGCTACTGAGGCTACAGCCAGGGGTCTGAGTGTGGAGCAAGTAAAGCGTGTGGGGCGTTGGTCCTCTAACTGTTATAAAAGGTATGTGCGGTTGCACATGTTGTGAAGCTGTAATGATATACTCACGCTTCTTGTCTCTGTTTGATTTTCAGTTACGCAAGCTTACGAAGCGGGGCGGACTGTACGGTCGACCCGACTCCTGGGGAACAGCGGTCAGAAATCACCGTCTGCGAATAAGGAGGTGTGGGTCGTGGGCCACTCATACGTGAGGCGTGCCGCGGACGTATTCAAAGCAGGTGATATGAGTCACGTGGCTGGGGAATACGGGTACAGGGTGTCCTTCTACGGAAAGGGCGGGCTCTGTATTGACCAGTTTCAAGTCTTTTTTGAGGGTTTGTTAGAGCGGACGAGGTCAGCGCCGTCTATAATCATAGTCCATCTTGGGGGTAACGATCTCGTGGCCACTGGTAGACGACTTCTTCTTGAGGCGATGCTTTCCACGGTAAGTTGGTTGGCAAGAAGAGTTCCAGGGTGCACAATTGCATGGTCCCATATGATCCCACGGAAAGTGTGGCGGGGGGCTATTTCGGTTACTGCTTTGAATCATTCAGTAAGGAAGATAAATAACAAAGTGAGTAGATTGTTTCGTTCAAATACACTGCATTCGGTTTCGCATGGTTGTATCAAAGGGGACAGTATGTATTTGGGGGACGGTGTTCATTTGTCCCGGGTGGGGAACGAGTTACTCATAGGAGACTTCTTAGCCTGGTTAAAGGGTTTGCAGCATGACCTATAGGTAGGAGTGTTTTGTGGGGGGTCCGGATAGCCGGTCAACTATCCGGCCTGTGGCGGTAAGGTCATGATCGGTGAGCAGTAATTCGAAGATCCCTATGAGGGGGCGTCACCCATTACGGATGGGAGCGCGCGGGGGAGGTGGCCAATTGGCCCCTCAACGGGGAGGCGGTCCTGTCTAAGGAGAGGCCGCCGGAAGGAAAGGAAAGGTGGTCAAGGCCCCTTCCTGGATAGGAGGGGCTACGGCCCCTCCTGGGGAATTTCCCGGGGCCAGGACATCTGCAACGGCAGATGGGTAAGTTGTGTGGGGTGCGGGAGGGGGTTTACGCTACCTTTTAGACACCTCACACGAGTCCTCGAACGACCGTTAAATGGCGTCGAGTTTATTGGGGCCCCCGTCAAGTACAAAGGGAAATTGGTGGATGCACTTGAGGTACGCCTCTGTGCGGTTGCTCCTCTCACAAGTGAGGGGGGTATGTCTGGTTTAGGGATCTGACACCGGTTACGACCTTGCCGTTGGCCCTTAACGTTAGGATGTACAATTTCAAGTCAAATGTTTTGTAGGATGTTAGTTCGGCTAGGAGAACCTCTGTATTAGAGATCTGTTAAGGTTAGCCAAACATCGTAATGTGGAAATGAAATTGTACATAATATGAAACTGTTATTTTAATGTTTTATTTTTGTTTCATATTTTAATAAATACGGCCGGGAAGGGTGACTCCCTTCCCGCCTTCCAAAAGTTCAAGAACTGTTTCCGGTTTCCCAATTCTTGGGGATTGTGTTGAGAGGGGGTGGCGGGTATCTCAGCCATATGGAAAGGGGCGACCATTCGGTCCCCCCGAACGTATGGTGGAGTACCACGATCCCCCCGGGAAGCCATCTTGGGCGGAAGGCGAGTCTCGGCTGGTATGCCCGAAGCGGCGTAGCCGGGGCGCGCCCTTTTCCCGCCCTAGAGTGGGCTGGCCTAGACACCGACGCGGCCGGCCACGCCCTCGGAGGCAGGCGGGGGCGGGTTTACGCCCACCCTGAAGACGGATAAAAGGAGCGGAAGCCAAGAAAGCATCCTCTTGTTCCTGTGCTCTGAAGCTGCACCTCCCCGCTGCACGTGAGCTCGAGACGGAACGAAGAGCCAATTTTGACCCACCCAGCAGCCCCTGAGGACAGCTAGTTGTTTTTGAATAAAGTTTTGATGTGGTAACTCTGTTTCTTGCAGGTTGTGATGATCGTTGTGAAAGTTTTGAATATGCAATAAAGAATGGTTATTTTCAGTATGTTTGCAAATAAAGTAATTTTGCACTAGTGTTGATCAGTATTCATGCTTGTAATAAGTCATGTACGTTTTGTAATCTTAGTAAATTAGGTAGAATTGTCGTATTTATTTTGGTCGGGCGGTAAGGTCATGATCGGTGAGCAGTAATTCGAAGACCCCTATGAGGGGGCGTCACCCATTACGGATGGGAGCACGCGGGGGAGGTGGCCAATTGGCCCCTCAACGGGGAGGCGGTCCTGTCTAAGGAGAGGCCGCCGGAAGGAAAGGAAAGGTGGTCAAGGCCCCTTCCTGGATAGGAGGGGCTACGGCCCCTCCTGGGGAATTTCCCGGGGCCAGGACATCTGCGACGGCAGATGGGTAAGTTGTGTGGGGTGCGGGAGGGGGTTTACGCTACCTTTTAGACACCTCACACGAGTCCTCGAACGACCGTTAAATGGCGTCGAGTTTATTGGGGCCCCCGTCAAGTACAAAGGGAAATTGGTGGATGCACTTGAGGTACGCCTCTGTGCGGTCGCTCCTCTCACAAGTGAGGGGGGTATGTCTGGTTTAGGGATCTGACACCGGTTACGACCTTGCCGTTGGCCCTTAACGTTAGGATGTACAATTTCAAGTCAAATGTTTTGTAGGATGTTAGTTCGGCTAGGAGAACCTCTGTATTAGAGATCTGTTAAGGTTAGCCAAACATCGTAATGTGGAAATGAAATTGTACATAATATGAAACTGTTATTTTAATGTTTTATTTTTGTTTCATATTTTAATGAATACGGCCGGGAAGGGTGACTCCCTTCCCGCCTTCCAAAAGTTCAAGAACTGTTTCCGGTTTCCCAATTCTTGGGGATTGTGTTGAGAGGGGGTGGCGGGTATCTCAGCCATATGGATCGGGCCTCATGTTGAATAACCACTTTTTAAACCCTCACAGTGATCAAAATTGTCATTTTTACAGAGTTTTGCTTACTCAAAATCTTCAATTTTGACCAATTTCAGGCACAGAAATGACTTTAAACACACTTATTTTAGTTGAAAAAGTAATAACTCACATCCAACCGTCATTTAAAGTCAAAAGATTAAATGTTAAAATGTCATCAATATTGACCATTTTTTCAACGTTCGACTGGTCCGGGGTCATCGTTTTTCATCAGAAAATGGATTTTTTGGACTCTACCAAAAATGATTCAAAATGTCATTTGGATCGGGCCTCATGTTGAATAACCACTTTTAAAACCCTCACAGTGACCAAAATTGCCATTTTTACAGAGTTTTGCTTACTCAAAATCTTCAATTTTGACCAATTTCAGGCATAGAAATGACTTATACACACTTATTTTAGTTGAAAAAGTAATAACTCACATCCAACCGTCATTTAAAGTCAAAAGATTAAATGTTAAAATTTCATCAATATTGACCATTTTTTTAACGTTCGACTGGTCCGGGGTCATCGTTTTTCATCAGAAAATGGATTTTTAGGACTCTTCCAAAAATGATTCAAAATGTCATTTGGATCGGGCCTCATGTTGAATAACCACTTTTTAAACCCTCACAGTGACCAAAATTGCCATTTTTACAGAGTTTTGCTTACTCAAAATCTTCAATTTTGACCAATTTCAGGCACAGAAATGACTTTAAACACACTTATTTTAGTTGAAAAAGTAATAAATCACATCCAACCGTCATTTAAAGTCAAAAGATTAAATGTTAAAATTTCATCAATATTGATCATTTTTTCAATGTTCGACTGGTCCGGGGTCATCGTTTTTCATCAGAAAATGGATTTTTTGGACTCTTCCAAAAATGATTCAAAATGTCATTTGGATCGGGCCTCATGTTGAATAACCACTTTTTAAACCCTCACAGTGACCAAAATTGCCATTTTTACAGAGTTTTGCTTACTCAAAATCTTCAATTTTGACCAATTTCAGGCACAGAAATGACTTTAAACACACTTATTTTAGTTGAAAAAGTAATAACTCACATCCAATCGTCATTTAGAGTCAAAAGATTAAATGTTAAAATTTCATCAATATTGACCATTTTTTCAACGTTCGACTGGTCCGGGGTCATCGTTTTTCATCAGAAAATGGATTTTTTGGACTCTACCAAAAGTGATTCAAAATGTCATTTGGATCGGGCCGCATGTTGAATAACCACTTTTTAAACCCTCACAGTGACCAAAATTGCCATTTTTACAGAGTTTTGCTTACTCAAAATCTTCAATTTTGACCAATTTCAGGCACAGAAATGACTTTAAACACACTTATTTTAGTTGAAAAAGTAATAACTCACATCCAATCGTCATTTAAAGTCAAAAGATTAAATGTTAAAATTTCATCAATATTGATCATTTTTTCAATGTTCGACTGGTCCGGGGTCATCGTTTTTCATCAGAAAATGGATTTTTTGGACTCTACCAAAAATGATTCAAAATGTCATTTGGATCGGGCCTCATGTTGAATAACCACTTTTTAAACCCTCACAGTGACCAAAATTGCCATTTTTACAGAGTTTTGCTTACTCAAAATCTTCAATTTTGACCAATTTCAGGCACAGAAATGACTTTAAACACACTTATTTTAGTTGAAAAAGTAATAACTCACATCCAACCGTCATTTAAAGTCAAAAGATTAAATGTTAAAATTTCATCAATATTGACCATTTTTTCAACGTTCGACTGGTCCGGGGTCATCGTTTTTTATCAGAAAATTGATTTTTTGGACTCTTCCAAAACTGATTCAAAATGTCATTTGGATCGGGCCTCATGTTGAATAACCACTTTTTAAACCCTCACAGTGACCAAAATTGCCATTTTTACAGAGTTTTGCTTACTCAAAATCTTCAATTTTGACCAATTTCAGGCACAGAAATGACTTTAAACACACTTATTTTAGTTGAAAAAGTAATAACTCACATCCAACCGTCATTTAAAGTCAAAAGATTAAATGTTAAAATGTCATCAATATTGACCATTTTTTCAACGTTCGACTGGTCCGGGGTCATCGTTTTTCATCAGAAAATTGATTTTTTGGACTCTACCAAAAATGATTCAAAATGTCATTTGGATCGGGCCTCATGTTGAATAACCACTTTTTAAACGCTCACAGTGACCAAAATTGCCATTTTTACAGAGTTTTGCTTACTCAAAATCTTCAATTTTGACCAATTTCAGGCACAGAAATGACTTTAAACACACTTATTTTAGTTGAAAAAGTAATAACTCACATCCAATCGTCATTTAAAGTCAAAAGATTAAATGTTAAAATTTCATCAATATTGATCATTTTTTCAATGTTCGACTGGTCCGGGGTCATCGTTTTTCATCAGAAAATGGATTTTTTGGACTCTACCAAAAATTATTCAAAATGTCAATTGGATCGGGCCTCATGTTGAATAACCACTTTTTAAACCCTCGCAGTGACCTAAATTGCCATTTTTACAGAGTTTTGCTTACTCAAAATCTTCAATTTTGACCAATTTCAGGCACAGAAATGACTTTAAACACACTTATTTAAGTTGAAAAAGTAATAACTCACATCCAACCGTCATTTAAAGTCAAAAGATTAAATGTTAAAATGTCATCAATATTGACCATTTTTTCAACGTTCGACTGGTCCGGGGTCATCGTTTTTCATCAGAAAATGGATTTTTTGGACTCTACCTAAAATGATTCAAAATGTCATTTGGGTCGGGCCTCATGTTGAATAACCACTTTTTAAACCCTCACAGTGACCAAAATTGCCATTTTTACAGAGTTTTGCTTACTCAAAATCTTCAATTTTGACCAATTTCAGGCACAGAAATGACTTTAAACACACTTATTTTAGTTGAAAAAGTAATAACTCACATCCAACCGTCATTTAAAGTCAAAAGATTAAATGTTAAAATTTCATCAATATTGACCATTTATTCAACGTTCGACTGGTCCGGGGTCATCGTTTTTCATCAGAAAATTGATTTTTTGGACTCTACCAAAAATGATTCAAAATGTCATTTGGATCGGGCCTCATGTTGAATAACCACTTTTTAAACCCTCACAGTGACCAAAATTGCCATTTTTACAGAGTTTTGCTTACTCAAAATCTTCAATTTTGACCAATTTCAGGCACAGAAATGACTTTAAACACACTTATTTTAGTTGAAAAAGTAATAACTCACATCCAACCATCATTTAAAGTCAAAAGATTAAATGTTAACATTTCATCAATATTGACCATTTTTTCAACGTTCGACTGGTCCGGGGTCATCGTTTTTCATCAGAAAATTGATTTTTTGGACTCTACCAAAAATTATTCAAAATGTCATTTGGATCGGGCCTCATGTTGAATAACCACTTTTTAAACCCTCACAGTGATCAAAATTGTCATTTTTACAGAGTTTTGCTTACTCAAAATCTTCAATTTTGACCAATTTCAGGCACAGAAATGACTTTAAACACACTTATTTTAGTTGAAAAAGTAATAACTCACATCCAACCGTCATTTAAAGTCAAAAGATTAAATGTTAAAATGTCATCAATATTGACCATTTTTTCAACGTTCGACTGGTCCGGGGTCATCGTTTTTCATCAGAAAATGGATTTTTTGGACTCTACCAAAAATGATTCAAAATGTCATTTGGATCGGGCCTCATGTTGAATAACCACTTTTAAAACCCTCACAGTGACCAAAATTGCCATTTTTACAGAGTTTTGCTTACTCAAAATCTTCAATTTTGACCAATTTCAGGCACAGAAATGACTTATACACACTTATTTTAGTTGAAAAAGTAATAACTCACATCCAACCGTCATTTAAAGTCAAAAGATTAAATGTTAAAATTTCATCAATATTGACCATTTTTTCAACGTTCGACTGGTCCGGGGTCATCGTTTTTCATCAGAAAATGGATTTTTTGGACTCTTCCAAAAATGATTCAAAATGTCATTTGGATCGGGCCTCATGTTGAATAACCACTTTTTAAACCCTCACAGTGACCAAAATTGCCATTTTTACAGAGTTTTGCTTACTCAAAATCTTCAATTTTGACCAATTTCAGGCACAGAAATGACTTTAAACACACTTATTTTAGTTGAAAAAGTAATAACTCACATCCAACCATCATTTAAAGTCAAAAGATTAAATGTTAACATTTCATCAATATTGACCATTTTTTCAACGTTCGACTGGTCCGGGGTCATCGTTTTTCATCAGAAAATGGATTTTTTGGACTCTACCAAAAATGATTCAAAATGTCATTTGGATCGGGCCTCATGTTGAATAACCACTTTTAAAACCCTCACAGTGACCAAAATTGCCATTTTTACAGAGTTTTGCTTACTCAAAATCTTCAATTTTGACCAATTTCAGGCACAGAAATGACTTATACACACTTATTTTAGTTGAAAAAGTAATAAATCACATCCAACCGTCATTTAAAGTCAAAAGATTAAATGTTAAAATTTCATCAATATTGACCATTTTTTCAACGTTCGACTGGTCCGGGGTCATCGTTTTTCATCAGAAAATGGATTTTTTGGACTCTTCCAAAAATGATTCAAAATGTCATTTGGATCGGGCCTCATGTTGAATAACCACTTTTTAAACCCTCACAGTGACCAAAATTGCCATTTTTACAGAGTTTTGCTTACTCAAAATCTTCAATTTTGACCAATTTCAGGCACAGAAATGACTTTAAACACACTTATTTTAGTTGAAAAAGTAATAACTCACATCCAACCGTCATTTAAAGTCAAAAGATTAAATGTTAAAATTTCATCAATATTGATCATTTTTTCAATGTTCGACTGGTCCGGGGTCATCGTTTTTCATCAGAAGAAAATATATTTTTTGGACTCTTCCAAAAATGAATCAAAATGTCATTTGGATCGGGCCTCATGTTGAATAACCACTTTTTAAACCCTCACAGTGACCAAAATTGCCATTTTTACAGAGTTTTGCTTACTCAAAATCTTCAATTTTGACCAATTTCAGGCACAGAAATGACTTTAAACACACTTATTTTAGTTGAAAAAGTATATGGCCGAGATACCCGCCACCCCCTCTCAACACAATCCCCAAGAATTGGGAAACCGGAAACAGTTCTTGAACTTTTGGAAGGCGGGAAGGGAGTCACCCTTCCCGGCCGTATTTATTAAAATATGAAACAAAAGAAAACATTAAAATAACAGTTTCATATAATGTACAATTTCATTTCCACATTACGATGTTGGCTAACCTTAACAGATCTCTAATACTAAGGTTCTCCTAGCCGATCTAACATCCTACAAACATTTGACTTGAAATTGTACATCCTAACGTTAAGGGCCAACGGCAAGGTCGTAACCGGTGTCAGATCCCTAAACCAGAAATACCCCCCTCACTTGTGAGAGGGGCGACCGCACCGGGACGTACCTCAAGTGCATCTACCAATTTCCCTTTGTACTTGACGGGGGCCCCAATAAACTCGACGCCATTTAACGGTCGTTCGAGGGCTCGTGTGAGGTGTCTAAAAGGTAGCGTAAACCCCCTCCCGCACCCCACACAACTTACCCATCTGCCGTCGCAGATGTCCTGGCCCCGGGAAATTACCCAGGAGGGGCCGTAGCCCCTCCTATCCTGGAAGGGGCCTTGACCACCTTTCCTTTCCTTCCGGCGGCCTCTCCTCAGACAGGACCGCCTCCCCGTTGAGGGGCCAATTGGCCACCTCCCCCGCGCGCTCCCATCCGTAATGGGTGACGCCCCCTCATAGGGATCTTCCAATTACTGCTCACCGATCATGACCTTACCGCCCGACCAAAATAAATACGACAGTTCTACCTAAGTTACTAAGATTTACAAAGCAAAACAACATTTATTATTAGGCGAAAATGCTGATCAATCCTTGTTCAAAATTACTTTATTTGCAAAACATACTGAAAATAACCAATCTTTATTGCATCGTTAAGAAATTTCACGACGATCATCACAACCTGTAAGAAAACAGATAAAACCAAAGATACTATATCAACTGTATTTCCCACGAATTGCTGTCCTCAGGGGCTGGTGGGTGGGTCAAAATTGCTCTTCGTTCCGTCTCGAGCTCACGTGCAGCGGGGAGGTGCAGCTTCAGAGCACAGGAACAAGAGGATGCTTTCTTGGCTTCCGCTCCTTTTATCCGTCTTCAGGGTGGGCGTGAACCCGCCCCCGCCTGCCTCCGAGGGCGTGGCCGGCCGCGTTGGTGTCTAGGCCAGCCCACTCTAGGGCGGGAAGAAGGCGCGCCCCGGCTACGCCGCTTCGGGCATACCAGCCGAGACCCGCCTCCCGCCCAAGATGGCTTCCCGGGGGGATCGTGGTACTCCACCATACGTTCGGGGGGACCGATTGGTCGCCCCTTTCCATATGGCCGAGATACCCGCCACCCCCTCTCAACACAATCCCCAAGAATTGGGAAACCGGAAACAGTTCTTGAACTTTTGGAAGGCGGGAAGGGAGTCACCCTTCCCGGCCGTATTTATTAAAATATGAAACAAAAGAAAACATTAAAATAACAGTTTCATATAATGTACAATTTCATTTCCACATTACGATGTTGGCTAACCTTAACAGATCTCTAATACAAAGGTTCTCCTAGCCGATCTAACATCCTACAAACATTTGACTTGAAATTGTACATCCTAACGTTAAGGGCCAACGGCAAGGTCGTAACCGGTGTCAGATCCCTAAACCAGAAATACCCCCCTCACTTGTGAGAGGGGCGACCGCACCGGGACGTACCTCAAGTGCATCTACCAATTTCCCTTTGTACTTGACGGGGGCCCCAATAAACTCGACGCCATTTAACGGTCGTTCGAGGGCTCGTGTGAGGTGTCTAAAAGGTAGCGTAAACCCCCTCCCGCACCCCACACAACTTACCCATCTGCCGTCGCAGATGTCCTGGCCCCGGGAAATTACCCAGGAGGGGCCGTAGCCCCTCCTATCCAGGAAGGGGCCTTGACCACCTTTCCTTTCCTTCCGGCGGCCTCTCCTTAGACAGGACCGCCTCCCCGTTGAGGGGCCAATTGGCCACCTCCCCCGCGCGCTCCCATCCGTAATGGGTGACGCCCCCTCATAGGGATCTTCCAATTACTGCTCACCGATCATGACCTTACCGCCATAGGCCGGATAGTTGACCGGCTATCCGGACCCCCCACAACACTCCTACCTAAAGGTCATGCTGTAAACTCCTTAACCATGCTATGAAGTCTCCTATGAGTAATTCGTTCCCCACCCGGGACAAATGAACCCCGTCCCCCAGATACATACTGTCCCCTTTAATACAACCATGCGAAACAGAATGCAGTGTACTTGAACGAAACAATCTACTCATTTTATTATTAATTTTCCTTACTGAATGATTCAGCGCAGAAACAGAAATAGCCCCCCGCCACACTTTCCGTGGGATCATATGGGACCATGCAATTGTGCACCCTGGAACTCTTCTCGCCAACCAACTTACCGTGGAAAGCATCGCCTCAAGAAGAAGTCGTCTACCAGTGGCCACCAAATCATTGCCCCCAAGATGTACTATGACTACAGACGGCGGTGACCTTGTCCGCCCTAACAAACCCTCGAAAAATGAGCGAAACTGGTCAATACAGAGCCCGCCCCTTCCGTAGAAGGACACACTGTACCCGTATTCCCCAGCCACGTGAATCATGTCACCTGCTTTGAATACGTCCGCGGCACGCCTCACATATGAGTGGCCCACGACCCACACCTCCTTTTTCACAGCCGGCAATGTCTGACCGCTGGCCCCCTGGTGTCGGGTGGACTGGACAGTCCGCCCCGCCTCGTAGGCTTGCGCAACTGAAAACCAAACAAAAACAAGAAGCGTGAGTACATCATAACAGCTTCACAACATGTGCAACCGCACATACCTCTTATAACAGTTCGAGGACCAACGCCCCACACGTTTTACTTGTTCAACGTTCAGACCCCTGGCTGTAGCTTCTGTGGCAGCCCCTATCCGAAAGGAATGGGTCCCAAAGTCGCCGGGGTTCAAGCCCGCGGCAGAAATCGACATCGCAAGCACCCGCTGAAACTGAAACCTCGTCAGTGGGGTGGCGTCAGCGTGTCTTAACAAGGTCCCCCCCCATGCTGCCACCCTCTGTGCTAAATATTCCTCTACGCACCCCACAGGGCACATGGCAGACCCGGGGATCCTCTGGATGATTACGCAGTCCCCGATCGCATCCTGATCGGATTTGGACCTGACAAACGAGACCGTCATTGCCTCCTCCCTGACCTGAATGTGTTCCCGGCACAGTCCCCCCATCGTATCCTGCTTGTTCCTTGCCACTAATTCGCTTACCCGCATAGCCCCATGGAATGCTAATGCAAATGCGGCTCGGAACAACACTGCTTCGTACTGGGATGAACATGTTACCGGTAGCACGGATAATAACAGGGCCAACCTATCCAGACCTATCGGGTGCCTATCGTCTACTCTGCGACCCTCAAGGCGTTGCCACCCACGTAGCGCTTTTTGCACAACGAAAGACGCTGTCGGGTCCTGGATCCCATGAGCCCTTGCCATGAAGGAAATGGTGGCCGGATGTCTCTGGGCCGTAGCTACTGACTTGCCTGCGTGACGTAAAGAGAGCAGGAATCTCACTACACATTCTTCCAGACCCCAAAGCTCCCTCCCGGCAATACCCAAAAAGGCCCAATAGGAACGGAACGCCCCTTCATATGCCTTCCTCGTCCGGGGTGCTAAACTCTCTCCCACGAGGTTTTGTAGTTCGGGGCACCGAGACACCAGAGAGCTTCGGGAAAGGGTGCCGCCACCGGGTCCGCTGTGGGCAGAAAACCCCAGAAGGCCTGCATACGGAAACGAGAGAGCGCATCAGCCGCTTGGTTCATTACCCCCGGCACGTGTCGCGCCCTAAACAGTACATTCAGTTGCATGCACAGCAACACAATTTCTTTGAGCAGCCTCAGAATCAATTTGCAACGTGCTGCCTGGCTATTGATACACTCAACCACGGTCATGTTATCCGACCAGAACACCACAGAGTGATCCCTAAACCCTTCTGGCCATGTTTTTAAGGCTACCAGAATAGGGAATAGTTCGAGAAAAGCAATGTTACTCGTCAACCCGCACTCATGCCACCATGACGGCCATCTTTGAGCCGACCATTGTGTACCCAATATGGCGCCAAAACCCACACTCCCCGCCGAGTCTGTCCACAGCCCCAGCTCCTCGGAAGACACTGCCGGTTTATTCCAGACAATTCGACCATTGAAATCCGCCAGGAATGCAATCCAAATGCGCATGTCCTGGCGAACCTCTGCCGAGAGTCTCGTACGGTGATGTCCTTCCCTCAAGCCGACCATGGACTGTGCAATCGAGCGGGAAACGGGGCGTGCCATCGGCATTACTCTTAGGGCAAAATTCAACTGACCAACCACCTGTTGCAATTGATGCAAGTTCACTTTCGTTGCACGAATACATGTCTCAAGGGATAACCTGAATTTTAACACTTTTTCTTTAGGTAAACGAAAACAACCCTCCACCGAGTCGAGCTCGATCCCCAGAAACTCAATCAAGGTCGAGGGACCCACCGTCTTACCTGGCGCCAATGGCACACCGAATTGATTCATTAGGACACAAAATTCATGTAAGGCCTGTCCACACTCAGAATCCCCGGCTGCCCCCAGAAACAAAAAGTCATCGAGATAGTGCATAACATGTTGAAAACCTGTCTTTCTTGTGAAAACCCACTGCAGAAAACAACTGAATTTCTCAAAATAAGCACATGAAATCGAGCATCCCATTGGCATACATTTATCCATGTAATAGCGACCCTGAAACTGAAAACCAAGGAGACGCTGATCGTCTGGGTGTACCGGGAGCAACCGGAACGCTGACTCGATGTCCGATTTGGCCATCAGCGTCCCGGGCCCCAGGCGATTCAACATGGCTACGGCCTCATCGAAAGATGCGTACCGCACCGAACATACTTCCGGGTCTATCGCGTCATTCACGGAAAGACCATGTGGGGCTGACAAATTATGTATCAGCCGAAACTCACCCGGGTCCTTCTTGGGAACCACCCCTAGAGGAGAACACACAAAATTAGCAACTGGTGGCAAATCGAATGGACCGGCGACACGACCTCGAGCCACCTCTTTCCCAATCTTCACCTGCACCACTGCCGTGTGCTGTAAGACCGACAATTGATTCTTACAGTCCGGTACCCCCTGAAAATCCCCCACTGGGATGCGGAAACCATATGAAAACCCGTTCCGTAACACCCCAGCGGAGGCATGATCTGGGTATTCGCTGAGCCAAGGAATCATCGCCATGGTATCAATCGGAGTCGGTAAAGGCGCCCCTCGGACTATATTAGACCTTTTTGGCGCCTCCCTTACCACCGTTATCACCCGTTTTGGCTCTGCACATGGACTCAGGATGGGATGGCTGCCCGCACCCCCCACACTCATGTCTAAATTTGCATGACCCCTGGGGCCTGGTACATTTGCCCCTGTTAAAATTCCAACAGATCCCCCTTTTACCTGTGTTGCCATTCGGCTTCGTGTGGAACTCGTTACCTGTACCCGTCCGAAAGGGCGTCCCAGAGTTTTGGCGGGAGGATTCCCCCCCGTTACTCCCCACTAATGGTACCTTCAACATCCCTGTACTCTCCATTTTTTGCCAAGACACAGAGTCGTAACAATCCCAAGACAACAACGGGTTGTGTTCTTTAGCTTTTCTAAACAGATTATCATAGCAGAACCATTGATTGCCCCCATATGCCACAGAATACTCCATAATACGTGACTGATAAATGGGTAACTCGGTCAACAACTCAGGTCTGCGCTCCCCCATGATGGAAGTAAAAATTCCCCATGCTCTGCCCCAAGTACCAATGGTCTCGTCCACCTTAAAGGCGGCCATTTTTGCGCGCCAAACACTCGGATGCATGAGCTCCTTTTGACTCCTTACATGCTCGATCTCGTAATGGTCGGTAAGCAATGAAAACATGTTAACATATTTATCCGCCCAAATCAATTCCTTGACTTATAGTGGGACGTGCTGGGCAATCTTCTCCTTTCGAGAAGGTGCAGAGTCCCCCCCCCGCAATCGGCAATGGCCGCTTACCTGAAGTAGACCTCCCGCTTATCGCCGAACTTGGGCCCGCTGTACTCCCCACCGCCGGGACCTGCGGGGGAACAAGAGATGGAGTCTTCGCAGCCTCCCTAGATTCCCGCAGTTGCCTCATCACTGCCCGGGCGTCGTCAGCCGTGGCGCCCTCGCTATCGTTTCCCAACCACGCTGCCAATTGCGCCGCTAATTCGGGGGGCATATCCTCCCTGTTCGCAGGGGTGACTACCACAGGGATTGGATTCCCCTCCTTTGGCGCCGGGGTTGGCTCCTCTCGTGGCGCTTCGGGAACCGGGGTCTCCCCCCCAAGTGCTCCCCTTCTGGGCCTCTTGCTCTTTCCACCGGGGATTGTTCCTTGTAAAGGCCGTTTCGGTCCTCCCTCCCCGTCCTTAGCCTCCACCTTTCTCTTCAGATCGGCTATCTCCTTCATAAGTATGCGGAGCATCTCCTCGGTACCGACCCGCTTTCCGACCTTCTTGGGCATTCTCAGACGGGATATCTATAAGACAAAAAGAGAGATTACAACGCTTAAAATTGCTCTTCGTTCCGTCTCGAGCTCACGTGCAGCGGGGAGGTGCAGCTTCAGAGCACAGGAACAAGAGGATGCTTTCTTGGCTTCCGCTCCTTTTATCCGTCTTCAGGGTGGGCGTGAACCCGCCCCCGCCTGCCTCCGAGGGCGTGGCCGGCCGCGTTGGTGTCTAGGCCAGCCCACTCTAGGGCGGGAAGAAGGCGCGCCCCGGCTACACCGCTTCGGGCATACCAGCCGAGACCCGCCTCCCGCCCAAGATGGCTTCCCGGGGGGATCGTGGTACTCCACCATACGTTCGGGGGGACCGATTGGTCGCCCCTTTCCAATAACTCACATCCAACCGTCATTTAAAGTCAAAAGATTAAATGTTAAAATTTCATCAATATTGACCATTTTTTCAACGTTCGACTGGTCCGGGGTCATCGTTTTTCATCAGAAAATGGATTTTTTGGACTCTTCCAAATCTGATTCAAAATGTCATTTGGATCGGGCCTCATGTTGAATAACCACTTTTTAAACCCTCACAGTGACCAAAATTGCCATTTTTACAGAGTTTTGCTTACTCAAAATCTTCAATTTTGACCAATTTCAGGCACAGAAATGACTTTAAACACACTTATTTTAGTTGAAAAAGTAATAACTCACATCCAACCATCATTTAAAGTCAAAAGATTAAATGTTAAAATTTCATCAATATTGACCATTTTTTCAACGTTCGACTGGTCCGGGGTCATCGTTTTTCATCAGAAAATTGATTTTTTGGACTCTACCAAAAATGATTCAAAATGTCATTTGGATCGGGCCTCATGTTGAATAACCACTTTTTAAACCCTCACAGTGACCAAAATTGCCATTTTTACAGAGTTTTGCTTACTCAAAATCTTCAATTTTGACCAATTTCGGGCACAGAAATGACTTTAAACACACTTATTTTAGTTGAAAAAGTAATAACTCACATCCAACCGTCATTTAAAGTCAAAAGATTAAATGTTAAAATTTCATCAATATTGACCATTTTTTCAACGTTCGACTGGTCCGGGGTCATCGTTTTTCATCAGAAAATTGATTTTTTGGACTCTACCAAAAATGATTCAAAATGTCATTTGGATCGGGCCTCATGTTGAATAACCACTTTTTAAACCCTCACAGTGACCAAAATTGCCATTTTTACAGAGTTTTGCTTACTCAAAATCTTCAATTTTGACCAATTTCAGGCACAGAAATGACTTTAAACACACTTATTTTAGTTGAAAAAGTAATAACTCACATCCAACCGTCATTTAAAGTCAAAAGATTAAATGTTAAAATTTTATCAATATTGACCATTTTTTCAACGTTCGACTGGTCCGGGGTCATCGTTTTTCATCAGAAAATGGATTTTTTGGACTCTTCCAAATCTGATTCAAAATGTCATTTGGATCGGGCCTCATGTTGAATAACCACTTTTTAAACCCTCACAGTGACCAAAATTGCCATTTTTACAGAGTTTTGCTTACTCAAAATCTTCAATTTTGACCAATTTCAGGCACAGAAATGACTTTAAACACACTTATTTTAGTTGAAAAAGTAATAACTCACATCCAACCATCATTTAAAGTCAAAAGATTAAATGTTAAAATTTCATCAATATTGACCATTTTTTCAACGTTCGACTGGTCCGGGGTCATCGTTTTTCATCAGAAAATTGATTTTTTGGACTCTACCAAAAATGATTCAAAATGTCATTTGGATCGGGCCTCATGTTGAATAACCACTTTTTAAACCCTCACAGTGACCAAAATTGCCATTTTTACAGAGTTTTGCTTATTCAAAATCTTCAATTTTGACCAATTTCGGGCACAGAAATGACTTTAAACACACTTATTTTAGTTGAAAAAGTAATAACTCACATCCAACCGTCATTTAAAGTCAAAAGATTAAATGTTAAAATTTCATCAATATTGACCATTTTTTCAACGTTCGACTGGTCCGGGGTCATCGTTTTTCATCAGAAAATTGATTTTTTGGACTCTACCAAAAATGATTCAAAATGTCATTTGGATCGGGCCTCATGTTGAATAACCACTTTTTAAACCCTCACAGTGACCAAAATTGCCATTTTTACAGAGTTTTGCTTACTCAAAATCTTCAATTTTGACCAATTTCAGGCACAGAAATGACTTTAAACACACTTATTTTAGTTGAAAAAGTAATAACTCACATCCAACCGTCATTTAAAGTCAAAAGATTAAATGTTAAAATTTCATCAATATTGACCATTTTTTCAACGTTCGACTGGTCCGGGGTCATCGTTTTTCATCAGAAAATTGATTTTTTGGACTCTACCAAAAATGATTCAAAATGTCATTTGGATCGGGCCTCATGTTGAATAACCACTTTTTAAACCCTCACAGTGACCAAAATTGCCATTTTTACAGAGTTTTGCTTACTCAAAATCTTCAATTTTGACCAATATCAGGCACAGAAATGACTTTAAACACACTTATTTTAGTTGAAAAAGTAATAAATCACATCCAACCGTCATTTAAAGTCAAAAGATTAAATGTTAAAATTTCATCAATATTGACCATTTTTTCAATGTTCGACTGGTCCGGGGTCATTGATTTTCATCGGAAAATTGATTTTTTGCACTCTACCAAAAATGATTCAAAATGTCATTTGGATCGGGCCTCATGTTGAATAACCACTTTTTAAACCCTCACAGTGACCAAAATTGCCATTTTTACAGAGTTTTGCTTACTCAAAATCTTCAATTTTGACCAATTTCAGGCACAGAAATGACTTTAAACACACTTATTTTAGTTGAAAAAGTAATAACTCACATCCAACCGTCATTTAAAGTCAAAAGATTAAATGTTAAAATTTCATCAATATTGACCATTTTTTCAATGTTCGACTGGTCCGGGGTCATCGTTTTTCATCAGAAGAAAATATACTTTTTGGACTCTTCCAAAAATGAATCAAAATGTCATTTGGATCGGGCCTCATGTTGAATAACCACTTTTTAAACCCTCACAGTGACCAAAATTGCCATTTTTACAGAGTTTTGCTTACTCAAAATCTTCAATTTTGACCAATTTCAGGCACAGAAATGACTTTAAACACACTTATTTTAGTTGAAAAAGTAATACCTCACATCCAACCGTCATTTAAAGTCAAAAGATTAAATGTTAAAATTTGATCAATATTGACCATTTTTTCAACGTTCGACTGGTCCGGGGTCATCGTTTTTCATCAGAAAATGGATTTTTTGGACTCTTCCAAAACTGATTCAAAATGTCATTTGGATCGGGCCTCATGTTGAATAACCACTTTTTAAACCCTCACAGTGACCAAAATTGCCATTTTTACAGAGTTTTGCTTACTCAAAATCTTCAATTTTGACCAATTTCAGGCAGAGAAATGACTTTAAACACACTTATTTTAGTTGAAAAAGTAATAACTCACATCCAACCGTCATTTAAAGTCAAAAGATTAAATGTTAAAATTTCATCAATATTGACCATTTTTTCAACGTTCGACTGGTCCGGGGTCATCGTTTTTTATCAGAAAATTGATTTTTTGGACTCTTCCAAGACTGATTCAAAATGTCATTTGGATCGGGCCTCATGTTGAATAACCACTTTTTAAACCCTCACAGTGACCAAAATTGCCATTTTTACAGAGTTTTGCTTACTCAAAATCTTCAATTTTGACCAATTTCAGGCACAGAAATGACTTTAAACACACTTATTTTAGTTGAAAAAGTAATAACTCACATCCAACCGTCATTTAAAGTCAAAAGATTAAATGTTAAAATTTCATCAATATTGACCATTTTTTCAACGTTCGACTGGTCCGGGGTCATCGTTTTTCATCAGAAAATTGATTTTTTGGACTCTACCAAAAATGATTCAAAATGTCATTTGGATCGGGCCTCATGTTGAATAACCACTTTTTAAACCCTCACAGTGACCAAAATTGCCATTTTTACAGAGTTTTGCTTACTCAAAATCTTCAATTTTGACCAATATCAGGCACAGAAATGACTTTAAACACACTTATTTTAGTTGAAAAAGTAATAAATCACATCCAACCGTCATTTAAAGTCAAAAGATTAAATGTTAAAATTTCATCAATATTGACCATTTTTTCAATGTTCGACTGGTCCGGGGTCATCGTTTTTCATCAGAAGAAAATATACTTTTTGGACTCTTCCAAAAATGAATCAAAATGTCATTTGGATCGGGCCTCATGTTGAATAACCACTTTTTAAACCCTCACAGTGACCAAAATTGCCATTTTTACAGAGTTTTGCTTACTCAAAATCTTCAATTTTGACCAATTTCAGGCAGAGAAATGACTTTAAACACACTTATTTTAGTTGAAAAAGTAATAACTCACATCCAACCGTCATTTAAAGTCAAAAGATTAAATGTTAAAATTTCATCAATATTGACCATTTTTTCAACGTTCGACTGGTCCGGGGTCATCGTTTTTTATCAGAAAATTGATTTTTTGGACTCTTCCAAGACTGATTCAAAATGTCATTTGGATCGGGCCTCATGTTGAATAACCACTTTTTAAACCCTCACAGTGACCAAAATTGCCATTTTTACAGAGTTTTGCTTACTCAAAATCTTCAATTTTGACCAATTTCAGGCACAGAAATGACTTTAAACACACTTATTTTAGTTGAAAAAGTAATAACTCACATCCAACCATCATTTAAAGTCAAAAGATTAAATGTTAAAATTTCATCAATATTGACCATTTTTTCAACGTTCGACTGGTCCGGGGTCATCGTTTTTCATCAGAAAATTGATTTTTTGGACTCTACCAAAAATGATTCAAAATGTCATTTGGATCGGGCCTCATGTTGAATAACCACTTTTTAAACCCTCACAGTGACCAAAATTGCCATTTTTACAGAGTTTTGCTTACTCAAAATCTTCAATTTTGACCAATTTCGGGCACAGAAATGACTTTAAACACACTTATTTTAGTTGAAAAAGTAATAACTCACATCCAACCGTCATTTAAAGTCAAAAGATTAAATGTTAAAATTTCATCAATATTGACCATTTTTTCCACGTTCGACTAGTCCGGGGTCATCGTTTTTCATCAGAAAATTGATTTTTTGGACTCTACCAAAAATGATTCAAAATGTCATTTGGATCGGGCCTCATGTTGAATAACCACTTTTTAAACCCTCACAGTGACCAAAATTGCCATTTTTACAGAGTTTTGCTTACTCAAAATCTTCAATTTTGACCAATTTCAGGCACAGAAATGACTTTAAACACACTTATTTTAGTTGAAAAAGTAATAACTCACATCCAACCGTCATTTAAAGTCAAAAGATTAAATGTTAAAATTTCATCAATATTGACCATTTTTTCAACGTTCGACTGGTCCGGGGTCATCGTTTTTCATCAGAAAATTGATTTTTTGGACTCTACCAAAAATGATTCAAAATGTCATTTGGATCGGGCCTCATGTTGAATAACCACTTTTTAAACCCTCACAGTGACCAAAATTGCCATTTTTACAGAGTTTTGCTTACTCAAAATCTTCAATTTTGACCAATATCAGGCACAGAAATGACTTTAAACACACTTATTTTAGTTGAAAAAGTAATAAATCACATCCAACCGTCATTTAAAGTCAAAAGATTAAATGTTAAAATTTCATCAATATTGACCATTTTTTCAATGTTCGACTGGTCCGGGGTCATTGATTTTCATCAGAAAATTGATTTTTTGCACTCTACCAAAAATGATTCAAAATGTCATTTGGATCGGGCCTCATGTTGAATAACCACTTTTTAAACCCTCACAGTGACCAAAATTGCCATTTTTACAGAGTTTTGCTTACTCAAAATCTTCAATTTTGACCAATTTCAGGCACAGAAATGACTTTAAACACACTTATTTTAGTTGAAAAAGTAATAACTCACATCCAACCGTCATTTAAAGTCAAAATATTAAATGTTAAAATTTCATCAATATTGACCATTTTTTCAATGTTCGACTGGTCCGGGGTCATCGTTTTTCATCAGAAGAAAATATACTTTTTGGACTCTTCCAAAAATGAATCAAAATGTCATTTGGATCGGGCCTCATGTTGAATAACCACTTTTTAAACCCTCACAGTGACCAAAATTGCCATTTTTACAGAGTTTTGCTTACTCAAAATCTTCAATTTTGACCAATTTCAGGCACAGAAATGACTTTAAACACACTTATTTTAGTTGAAAAAGTAATACCTCACATCCAACCGTCATTTAAAGTCAAAAGATTAAATGTTAAAATTTGATCAATATTGACCATTTTTTCAACGTTCGACTGGTCCGGGGTCATCGTTTTTCATCAGAAAATGGATTTTTTGGACTCTTCCAAAACTGATTCAAAATGTCATTTGGATCGGGCCTCATGTTGAATAACCACTTTTTAAACCCTCACAGTGACCAAAATTGCCATTTTTACAGAGTTTTGCTTACTCAAAATCTTCAATTTTGACCAATTTCAGGCACAGAAATGACTTTAAACACACTTATTTTAGTTGAAAAAGTAATAACTCACATCCAACCGTCATTTAAAGTCAAAAGATTAAATGTTAAAATTTCATCAATATTGACCATTTTTTCAACGTTCGACTGGTCCGGGGTCATCGTTTTTTATCAGAAAATTGATTTTTTGGACTCTTCCAAGACTGATTCAAAATGTCATTTGGATCGGGCCTCATGTTGAATAACCACTTTTTAAACCCTCACAGTGACCAAAATTGCCATTTTTACAGAGTTTTGCTTACTCAAAATCTTCAATTTTGACCAATTTCAGGCACAGAAATGACTTTAAACACACTTATTTTAGTTGAAAAAGTAATAACTCACATCCAACCATCATTTAAAGTGAAAAGATTAAATGTTAAAATTTCATCAATATTGACCATTTTTTCAACGTTCGACTGGTCCGGGGTCATCGTTTTTCATCAGAAAATTGATTTTTGGGACTCTACCAAAAATGATTCAAAATGTCATTTGGATCGGGCCTCATGTTGAATAACCACTTTTTAAACCCTCACAGTGACCAAAATTGCCATTTTTACAGAGTTTTGCTTACTCAAAATCTTCAATTTTGACCAATTTCAGGCACAGAAATGACTTTAAACACACTTATTTTAGTTGAAAAAGTAATAACTCACATCCAACCGTCATTTAAAGTCAAAAGATTAAATGTTAAAATTTCATCAATATTGACCATTTTTTCAACGTTCGACTGGTCCGGGGTCATCGTTTTTCATCAGAAAATTGATTTTTTGGACTCTACCAAAAATGATTCAAAATGTCATTTGGATCGGGCCTCATGTTGAATAACCACTTTTTAAACCCTCACAGTGACCAAAATTGCCATTTTTACAGAGTTTTGCTTACTCAAAATCTTCAATTTTGACCAATTTCAGGCACAGAAATGACTTTAAACACACTTATTTTAGTTGAAAAAGTAATAACTCACATCCAACCGTCATTTAAAGTCAAAAGATTAAATGTTAAAATTTCATCAATATTGACCATTTTTTCAACGTTCGACTGGTCCGGGGTCATCGTTTTTCATCAGAAAATTGATTTTTTGGACTCTACCAAAAATGATTCAAAATGTCATTTGGATCGGGCCTCATGTTGAATAACCACTTTTTAAACCCTCACAGTGACCAAAATTGTCATTTTTACAGAGTTTTGCTTACTCAAAATCTTCAATTTTGACCAATTTCAGGCACAGAACTGACTTTAAACACACTTATTTTAGTTGAAAAATTAATAACTCACATCCAACCGTCATTTAAAGTCAAAAGATTAAATGTTAAAATTTCATCAATATTGACCATTTTTTCAACGTTCGACTGGTCCGGGGTCATCGTTTTTCATCAGAAAATGGATTTTTTGGACTCTACCAAAAATGATTCAAAATGTCATTTGGATCGGGCCTCATGTTGAATAACCACTTTTTAAACCCTCACAGTGACCAAAATTGCCATTTTTACAGAGTTTTGCTTACTCAAAATCTTCAATTTTGACCAATTTCAGGCACAGAAATGACTTTAAACACACTTATTTTAGTTGAAAAAGTAATAACTCACATCCAACCATCATTTAAAGTCAAAAGATTAAATGTTAAAATTTCATCAATATTGACCATTTTTTCAACGTTCGACTGGTCCGGGGTCATCGTTTTTCATCAGAAAATTGATTTTTTGGACTCTACCATAAATGATTCAAAATGTCATTTGGATCGGGCCTCATGTTGAATAACCACTTTTTAAACCCTCACAGTGACCAAAATTGCCATTTTTACAGAGTTTTGCTTACTCAAAATGTTCAATTTTGACCAATTTCAGGCACAGAAATGACTTTAAACACACTTATTTTAGTTGAAAAAGTAATAACTCACATCCAACCATCATTTAAAGTCAAAAGATTAAATGTTAAAATTTCATCAATATTGACCATTTTTTCAACGTTCGACTGGTCCGGGGTCATCGTTTTTCATCAGAAAATTGATTTTTTGGACTCTACCAAAAATGATTCAAAATGTCATTTGGATCGGGCCTCATGTTGAATAACCACTTTTTAAACCCTCACAGTGACCAAAATTGCCATTTTTACAGAGTTTTGCTTACTCTAAATCTTCAATTTTGACCAATTTCAGGCACAGAAATGACTTTAAACACACTTATTTTAGTTGAAAAAGTAATAAATCACATCCAACCGTCATTTAAAGTCAAAAGATTAAATGTTAAAATTTCATCAATATTGACCATTTTTTCAATGTTCGACTGGTCCGGGGTCATTGTTTTTCATCAGAAAATTGATTTTTTGCACTCTACCAAAAATGATTCAAAATGTCATTTGGATCGGGCCTCATGTTGAATAACCACTTTTTAAACCCTCACAGTGACCAAAATTGCCATTTTTACAGAGTTTTGCTTACTCAAAATCTTCAATTTTGACCAATTTCAGGCACAGAAATGACTTTAAACACACTTATTTTAGTTGAAAAAGTAATAACTCACATCCAACCGTCATTTAAAGTCAAAAGATTAAATGTTAAAATTTCATCAATATTGACCATTTTTTCAATGTTCGACTGGTCCAGGGTCATCGTTTTTCATCAGAAGAAAATATATTTTTTGGACTCTTCCAAAAATGAATCAAAATGTCATTTGGATCGGGCCTCATGTTGAATAACCACTTTTTAAACCCTCACAGTGACCAAAATTGCCATTTTTACAGAGTTTTGCTTACTCAAAATCTTCAATTTTGACCAATTTCAGGCACAGAAATGACTTTAAACACACTTATTTTAGTTGAAAAAGTAATAACTCACATCCAACCGTCATTTAAAGTCAAAAGATTAAATGTTAAAATTTCATCAATATTGACCATTTTTTCAACGTTCGACTGGTCCGGGGTCATCGTTTTTCATCAGAAAATGGATTTTTTGGACTCTTCCAAAACTGATTCAAAATGTCATTTGGATCGGGCCTCATGTTGAATAACCACTTTTTAAACCCTCACAGTGACCACAATTGCCATTTTTACAGAGTTTTGCTTACTCAAAATCTTCAATTTTGACCAATTTCAGGCACAGAAATGACTTTAAACACACTTATTTTAGTTGAAAAAGTAATAACTCACATCCAACCGTCATTTAAAGTCAAAAGATTAAATGTTAAAATTTCATCAATATTGACCATTTTTTCAACGTTCGACTGGTCCGGGGTCATCGTTTTTCATCAGAAAATTGATTTTTTGGACTCTACCAAAAATGATTCAAAATGTCATTTGGATCGGGCCTCATGTTGAATAACCACTTTTTAAACCCTCACAGTGACCAAAATTGCCATTTTTACAGAGTTTTGCTTACTCAAAATCTTCAATTTTGACCAATTTCAGGCACAGAACTGACTTTAAACACACTTATTTTAGTTGAAAAAGTAATAACTCACATCCAACCGTCATTTAAAGTCAAAAGATTAAATGTTAAAATTTCATCAATATTGACCATTTTTTCAATGTTCGACTGGTCCGGGGTCATTGTTTTTCATCAGAAAATTGATTTTTTGCACTCTACCAAAAATGATTCAAAATGTCATTTGGATCGGGCCTCATGTTGAATAACCACTTTTTAAACCCTCACAGTGACCAAAATTGCCATTTTTACAGAGTTTTGCTTACTCAAAATCTTCAATTTTGACCAATTTCAGGCACAGAAATGACTTTAAACACACTTATTTTAGTTGAAAAAGTAATAACTCACATCCAACCGTCATTTAAAGTCAAAAGATTAAATGTTAAAATTTCATCAATATTGACCATTTTTTCAATGTTCGACTGGTCCGGGGTCATCGTTTTTCATCAGAAGAAAATATATTTTTTGGACTCTTCCAAAAATGAATCAAAATGTCATTTGGATCGGGCCTCATGTTGAATAACCACTTTTTAAACCCTCACAGTGACCAAAATTGCCATTTTTACAGAGTTTTGCTTACTCAAAATCTTCAATTTTGACCAATTTCAGGCACAGAAATGACTTTAAACACACTTATTTTAGTTGAAAAAGTAATAACTCACATCCAACCGTCATTTAAAGTCAAAAGATTAAATGTTAAAATTTCATCAATATTGACCATTTTTTCAACGTTCGACTGGTCCGGGGTCATCGTTTTTCATCAGAAAATGGATTTTTTGGACTCTTCCAAAACTGATTCAAAATGTCATTTGGATCGGGCCTCATGTTGAATAACCACTTTTTAAACCCTTACAGTGACCAAAATTGCCATTTTTACAGAGTTTTGCTTACTCAAAATCTTCAATTTTGACCAATTTCAGGCACAGAAATGACTTTAAACACACTTATTTTAGTTGAAAAAGTAATAACTCACATCCAACCATCATTTAAAGTCAAAAGATTAAATGTTAAAATTTCATCAATATTGACCATTTTTTCAACGTTCGACTGGTCCGGGGTCATCGTTTTTCATCAGAAAATTGATTTTTTGGACTCTACCAAAAATGATTCAAAATGTCATTTGGATCGGGCCTCATGTTGAATAACCACTTTTTAAACCCTCACAATAACCAAAATTGCCATTTTACAGAGTTTTGCTTACTCAAAATCTTCAATTTTGACCAATTTCAGGCACAGAAATGACTTTAAACACACTTATTTTAGTTGAAAAAGTAATAACTCACATCCAACCGTCATTTAAAGTCAAAAGATTAAATGTTAAAATTTCATCAATATTGACCATTTTTTCAATGTTCGACTGGTCCAGGGTCATCGTTTTTCATCAGAAGAAAATATATTTTTTGGACTCTTCCAAAAATGAATCAAAATGTCATTTGGATCGGGCCTCATGTTGAATAACCACTTTTTAAACCCTCACAGTGACCAAAATTGCCATTTTTACAGAGTTTTGCTTACTCAAAATCTTCAATTTTGACCAATTTCAGGCACAGAAATGACTTTAAACACACTTATTTTAGTTGAAAAAGTAATAACTCACATCCAACCGTCATTTAAAGTCAAAAGATTAAATGTTAAAATTTCATCAATATTGATCATTTTTTCAACGTTCGACTGGTCCGGGGTCATCGTTTTTCATCAGAAAATGGATTTTTTGGACTCTTCCAAAACTGATTCAAAATGTCATTTGGATCGGGCCTCATGTTGAATAACCACTTTTTAAACCCTCACAGTGACCACAATTGCCATTTTTACAGAGTTTTGCTTACTCAAAATCTTCAATTTTGACCAATTTCAGGCACAGAAATGACTTTAAACACACTTATTTTAGTTGAAAAAGTAATAACTCACATCCAACCGTCATTTAAAGTCAAAAGATTAAATGTTAAAATTTCATCAATATTGACCATTTTTTCAACGTTCGACTGGTCCGGGGTCATCGTTTTTCATCAGAAAATTGATTTTTTGGACTCTACCAAAAATGATTCAAAATGTCATTTGGATCGGGCCTCATGTTGAATAACCACTTTTTAAACCCTCACAGTGACCAAAATTGCCATTTTTACAGAGTTTTGCTTACTCAAAATCTTCAATTTTGACCAATTTCAGGCACAGAAATGACTTTAAACACACTTATTTTAGTTGAAAAAGTAATAAATCACATCCAACCGTCATTTAAAGTCAAAAGATTAAATGTTAAAATTTCATCAATATTGACCATTTTTTCAATGTTCGACTGGTCCAGGGTCATCGTTTTTCATCAGAAGAAAATATATTTTTTGGACTCTTCCAAAAATGAATCAAAATGTCATTTGGATCGGGCCTCATGTTGAATAACCACTTTTTAAACCCTCACAGTGACCAAAATTGCCATTTTTACAGAGTTTTGCTTACTCAAAATCTTCAATTTTGACCAATTTCAGGCACAGAAATGACTTTAAACACACTTATTTTAGTTGAAAAAGTAATAACTCACATCCAACCGTCATTTAAAGTCAAAAGATTAAATGTTAAAATTTCATCAATATTGACCATTTTTTCAACGTTCGACTGGTCCGGGGTCATCGTTTTTCATCAGAAAATGGATTTTTTGGACTCTTCCAAAACTGATTCAAAATGTCATTTGGATCGGGCCTCATGTTGAATAACCACTTTTTAAACCCTCACAGTGACCACAATTGCCATTTTTACAGAGTTTTGCTTACTCAAAATCTTCAATTTTGACCAATTTCAGGCACAGAAATGACTTTAAACACACTTATTTTAGTTGAAAAAGTAATAACTCACATCCAACCGTCATTTAAAGTCAAAAGATTAAATGTTAAAATTTCATCAATATTGACCATTTTTTCAACGTTCGACTGGTCCGGGGTCATCGTTTTTCATCAGAAAATTGATTTTTTGGACTCTACCAAAAATGATTCAAAATGTCATTTGGATCGGGCCTCATGTTGAATAACCACTTTTTAAACCCTCACAGTGACCAAAATTGCCATTTTTACAGAGTTTTGCTTACTCAAAATCTTCAATTTTGACCAATTTCAGGCACAGAAATGACTTTAAACACACTTATTTTAGTTGAAAAAGTAATAAATCACATCCAACCGTCATTTAAAGTCAAAAGATTAAATGTTAAAATTTCATCAATATTGACCATTTTTTCAATGTTCGACTGGTCCGGGGTCATTGTTTTTCATCAGAAAATTGATTTTTTGCACTCTACCAAAAATGATTCAAAATGTCATTTGGATCGGGCCTCATGTTGAATAACCACTTTTTAAACCCTCACAGTGACCAAAATTGCCATTTTTACAGAGTTTTGCTTACTCAAAATCTTCAATTTTGACCAATTTCAGGCACAGAAATGACTTTAAACACACTTATTTTAGTTGAAAAAGTAATAACTCACATCCAACCGTCATTTAAAGTCAAAAGATTAAATGTTAAAATTTCATCAATATTGACCATTTTTTCAATGTTCGACTGGTCCGGGGTCATCGTTTTTCATCAGAAGAAAATATATTTTTTGGACTCTTCCAAAAATGAATGAAAATGTCATTTGGATCGGGCCTCATGTTGAATAACCACTTTTTAAACCCTCACAGTGACCAAAATTGCCATTTTTACAGAGTTTTGCTTACTCAAAATCTTCAATTTTGACCAATTTCAGGCACAGAAATGACTTTAAACACACTTATTTTAGTTGAAAAAGTAATAACTCACATCCAACCGTCATTTAAAGTCAAAAGATTAAATGTTAAAATTTCATCAATAATGACCATTTTTTCAACGTTCGACTGGTCCGGGGTCATCGTTTTTCATCAGAAAATGGATTTTTTGGACTCTTCCAAAACTGATTCAAAATGTCATTTGGATCGGGCCTCATGTTGAATAACCACTTTTTAAACCCTCACAGTGACCAAAATTGCCATTTTTACAGAGTTTTGCTTACTCAAAATCTTCATTTTTGACCAATTTCAGGCACAGAAATGACTTTAAACACACTTATTTTAGTTGAAAAAGTAATAACTCACATCCAACCATCATTTAAAGTCAAAAGATTAAATGTTAAAATTTCATCAATATTGACCATTTTTTCAACGTTCGACTGGTCCGGGGTCATCGTTTTTCATCAGAAAATTGATTTTTTGGACTCTACCAAAAATGATTCAAAATGTCATTTGGATCGGGCCTCATGTTGAATAACCACTTTTTAAACCCTCACAGTAACCAAAATTGCCATTTTACAGAGTTTTGCTTACTCAAAATCTTCAATTTTGACCAATTTCAGGCACAGAAATGACTTTAAACACACTTATTTTAGTTGAAAAAGTAATAACTCACATCCAACCATCATTTAAAGTCAAAAGATTAAATGTTAAAATTTCATCAATATTGACCATTTTTTCAACGTTCGACTGGTCCGGGGTCATCGTTTTTCATCAGAAAATGGATTTTTTGGACTCTACCAAAAATGATTCAAAATGTCATTTGGATCGGGCCTCATGTTGAATAACCACTTTTTAAACCCTCACAGTGACCAAAATTGCCATTTTTACAGAGTTTTGCTTACTCAAAATCTTCAATTTTGACCAATTTCAGGCACAGAAATGACTTTAAACACATTTATTTTAGTTGAAAAAGTAATAACTCACATCCAACCGTCATTTAAAGTCAAAAGATTAAATGTTAAAATTTCATCAATATTGACCATTTTTTCAACGTTCGACTGGTCCGGGGTCATCGTTTTTCATCAGAAAATGGATTTTTTGGACTCTACCAAAAATGATTCAAAATGTCATTTGGATCGGGCCTCATGTTGAATAACCACTTTTTAAACCCTCACAGTAACCAAAATTGCCATTTTACAGAGTTTTGCTTACTCAAAATCTTCAATTTTGACCAATTTCAGGCACAGAAATGACTTTAAACACACTTATTTTAGTTGAAAAAGTAATAACTCACATCCAACCATCATTTAAAGTCAAAAGATTAAATGTTAAAATTTCATCAATATTGACCATTTTTTCAACGTTCGACTGGTCCGGGGTCATCGTTTTTCATCAGAAAATTGATTTTTTGGACTCTACCAAAAATGATTCAAAATGTCATTTGGATCGGGCCTCATGTTGAATAACCACTTTTTAAACCCTCACAGTAACCAAAATTGCCATTTTACAGAGTTTTGCTTACTCAAAATCTTCAATTTTGACCAATTTCAGGCACAGAAATGACTTTAAACACACTTATTTTAGTTGAAAAAGTAATAACTCACATCCAACCATCATTTAAAGTCAAAAGATTAAATGTTAAAATTTCATCAATATTGACCATTTTTTCAACGTTCGACTGGTCCGGGGTCATCGTTTTTCATCAGAAAATGGATTTTTTGGACTCTACCAAAACTGATTCAAAATGTCATTTGGATCGGGCCTCATGTTGAATAACCACTTTTTAAACCCTCACAGTGACCAAAATTGCCATTTTTACAGAGTTTTGCTTACTCAAAATCTTCAATTTTGACCAATTTCAGGCACAGAAATGACTTTAAACACACTTATTTTAGTTGAAAAATTAATAACTCACATCCAACCGTCATTTAAAGTCAAAAGATTAAATGTTAAAATTTCATCAATATTGACCATTTTTTCAACGTTCGACTGGTCATCGTTTTTCATCAGAAAATTGATTTTTTGGACTCTACCAAAAATGATTCAAAATGTCATTTGGATCGGGCCTCATGTTGAATAACCACTTTTTAAACCCTCACAGTGACCAAAATTGCCATTTTTACAGAGTTTTGCTTACTCAAAATCTTCAATTTTGACCAATATCAGGCACAGAAATGACTTTAAACACACTTATTTTAGTTGAAAAAGTAATAAATCACATCCAACCGTCATTTAAAGTCAAAAGATTAAATGTTAAAATTTCATCAATATTGACTATTTTTTCAATGTTCGACTGGTCCGGGGTCATTGATTTTCATCAGAAAATTGATTTTTTGCACTCTACCAAAAATGATTCAAAATGTCATTTGGATCGGGCCTCATGTTGAATAACCACTTTTTAAACCCTCACAGTGACCAAAATTGCCATTTTTACAGAGTTTTGCTTACTCAAAATCTTCAATTTTGACCAATTTCAGGCACAGAAATGACTTTAAACACACTTATTTTAGTTGAAAAAGTAATAACTCACATCCAACCGTCATTTAAAGTCAAAAGATTAAATGTTAAAATTTCATCAATATTGACCATTTTTTCAATGTTCGACTGGTCCGGGGTCATCGTTTTTCATCAGAAGAAAATATACTTTTTGGACTCTTCCAAAAATGAATCAAAATGTCATTTGGATCGGGCCTCATGTTGAATAACCACTTTTTAAACCCTCACAGTGACCAAAATTGCCATTTTTACAGAGTTTTGCTTACTCAAAATCTTCAATTTTGACCAATTTCAGGCACAGAAATGACTTTAAACACACTTATTTTAGTTGAAAAAGTAATAACTCACATCCAACCGTCATTTAAAGTCAAAAGATTAAATGTTAAAATTTGATCAATATTGACCATTTTTTCAACGTTCGACTGGTCCGGGGTCATCGTTTTTCATCAGAAAATGGATTTTTTGGACTCTTCCAAAACTGATTCAAAATGTCATTTGGATCGGGCCTCATGTTGAATAACCACTTTTTAAACCCTCACAGTGACCAAAATTGCCATTTTTACAGAGTTTTGCTTACTCAAAATCTTCAATTTTGACCAATTTCAGGCACAGAAATGACTTTAAACACACTTATTTTAGTTGAAAAAGTAATAACTCACATCCAACCGTCATTTAAAGTCAAAAGATTAAATGTTAAAATTTCATCAATATTGACCATTTTTTCAACGTTCGACTGGTCCGGGGTCATCGTTTTTTATCAGAAAATTGATTTTTTGGACTCTTCCAAGACTGATTCAAAATGTCATTTGGATCGGGCCTCATGTTGAATAACCACTTTTTAAACCCTCACAGTGACCAAAATTGCCATTTTTACAGAGTTTTGCTTACTCAAAATCTTCAATTTTGACCAATTTCAGGCACAGAAATGACTTTAAACACACTTATTTTAGTTGAAAAAGTAATAACTCACATCCAACCGTCATTTAAAGTCAAAAGATTAAATGTTAACATTTCATCAATATTGACCATTTTTTCAACGTTCGACTGGTCCGGGGTCATCGTTTTTTATCAGAAAATTGATTTTTTGGACTCTTCCAAGACTGATTCAAAATGTCATTTGGATCGGGCCTCATGTTGAATAACCACTTTTTAAACCCTCACAGTGACCAAAATTGCCATTTTTACAGAGTTTTGCTTACTCAAAATCTTCAATTTTGACCAATTTCAGGCACAGAAATGACTTTAAACACACTTATTTTAGTTGAAAAAGTAATAACTCACATCCAACCATCATTTAAAGTCAAAAGATTAAATGTTAAAATTTCATCAATATTGACCATTTTTTCAACGTTCGACTGGTCCGGGGTCATCGTTTTTCATCAGAAAATTGATTTTTTGGACTCTACCAAAAATGATTCAAAATGTCATTTGGATCGGGCCTCATGTTGAATAACCACTTTTTAAACCCTCACAGTGACCAAAATTGCCATTTTTACAGAGTTTTGCTTACTCAAAATCTTCAATTTTGACCAATTTCAGGCACAGAAATGACTTTAAACACACTTATATTAGTTGAAAAAGTAATAACTCACATCCAACCGTCATTTAAAGTCAAAAGATTAAATGTTAAAATTTCATCAATATTGACCATTTTTTCAACGTTCGACTGGTCCGGGGTCATCGTTTTTCATCAGAAAATTGATTTTTTGGACTCTACCAAAAATGATTCAAAATGTCATTTGGATCGGGCCTCATGTTGAATAACCACTTTTTAAACCCTCACAGTGACCAAAATTGCCATTTTTACAGAGTTTTGCTTACTCAAAATCTTCAATTTTGACCAATTTCAGGCACAGAAATGACTTTAAACACACTTATTTTAGTTGAAAAAGTAATAACTCACATCCAACCATCATTTAAAGTCAAAAGATTAAATGTTAAAATTTCATCAATATTGACCATTTTTTCAACGTTCGACTGGTCCGGGGTCATCGTTTTTCATCAGAAAATTGATTTTTTGGACTCTACCAAAAATGATTCAAAATGTCATTTGGATCGGGCCTCATGTTGAATAACCACTTTTTAAACCCTCACAGTGACCAAAATTGCCATTTTTACAGAGTTTTGCTTACTCAAAATCTTCAATTTTGACCAATTTCAGGCACAGAAATGACTTTAAACACACTTATTTTAGTTGAAAAAGTAATAACTCACATCCAACCGTCATTTAAAGTCAAAAGATTAAATGTTAAAATTTCATCAATATTGACCATTTTTTCAACGTTCGACTGGTCCGGGGTCATCGTTTTTCATCAGAAAATTGATTTTTTGGACTCTACCAAAAATGATTCAAAATGTCATTTGGATCGGGCCTCATGTTGAATAACCACTTTTTAAACCCTCACAGTGACCAAAATTGTCATTTTTACAGAGTTTTGCTTACTCAAAATCTTCAATTTTGACCAATTTCAGGCACAGAACTGACTTTAAACACACTTATTTTAGTTGAAAAAGTAATAACTCACATCCAACCGTCATTTAAAGTCAAAAGATTAAATGTTAAAATTTCATCAATATTGACCATTTTTTCAACGTTCGACTGGTCCGGGGTCATCGTTTTTCATCAGAAAATGGATTTTTTGGACTCTACCAAAAATGATTCAAAATGTCATTTGGATCGGGCCTCATGTTGAATAACCACTTTTTAAACCCTCACAGTGACCAAAATTGCCATTTTTACAGAGTTTTGCTTACTCAAAATCTTCAATTTTGACCAATTTCAGGCACAGAAATGACTTTAAACACACTTATTTTAGTTGAAAAAGTAATAACTCACATCCAACCATCATTTAAAGTCAAAAGATTAAATGTTAAAATTTCATCAATATTGACCATTTTTTCAACGTTCGACTGGTCCGGGGTCATCGTTTTTCATCAGAAAATTGATTTTTTGGACTCTACCATAAATGATTCAAAATGTCATTTGGATCGGGCCTCGTGTTGAATAACCACTTTTTAAACCCTCACAGTGACCAAAATTGCCATTTTTACAGAGTTTTGCTTACTCAAAATGTTCAATTTTGACCAATTTCAGGCACAGAAATGACTTTAAACACACTTATTTTAGTTGAAAAAGTAATAACTCACATCCAACCATCATTTAAAGTCAAAAGATTAAATGTTAAAATTTCATCAATATTGACCATTTTTTCAACGTTCGACTGGTCCGGGGTCATCGTTTTTCATCAGAAAATTGATTTTTTGGACTCTACCAAAAATGATTCAAAATGTCATTTGGATCGGGCCTCATGTTGAATAACCACTTTTTAAACCCTCACAGTGACCAAAATTGCCATTTTTACAGAGTTTTGCTTACTCAAAATCTTCAATTTTGACCAATTTCAGGCACAGAAATGACTTTAAACACACTTATTTTAGTTGAAAAAGTAATAACTCACATCCAACCGTCATTTAAAGTCAAAAGATTAAATGTTAAAATTTCATCAATATTGACCATTTTTTCAATGTTCGACTGGTCCGGGGTCATCGTTTTTCATCAGAAGAAAATATATTTTTTGGACTCTTCCAAAAATGAATCAAAATGTCATTTGGATCGGGCCTCATGTTGAATAACCACTTTTTAAACCCTCACAGTGACCAAAATTGCTATTTTTACAGAGTTTTGCTTACTCAAAATCTTCAATTTTGACCAATTTCAGGCACAGAAATGACTTTAAACACACTTATTTTAGTTGAAAAAGTAATAACTCACATCCAACCGTCATTTAAAGTCAAAAGATTAAATGTTAAAATTTCATCAATATTGACCATTTTTTCAACGTTCGACTGGTCCGGGGTCATCGTTTTTCATCAGAAAATGGATTTTTTGGACTCTTCCAAAACTGATTCAAAATGTCATTTGGATCGGGCCTCATGTTGAATAACCACTTTTTAAACCCTCACAGTGACCAAAATTGCCATTTTTACAGAGTTTTGCTTACTCAAAATCTTCAATTTTGACCAATTTCAGGCACAGAAATGACTTTAAACACACTTATTTTAGTTGAAAAAGTAATAACTCACATCCAACCGTCATTTAAAGTCAAAAGATTAAATGTTAAAATTTCATCAATATTGACCATTTTTTCAACGTTCGACTGGTCCGGGGTCATCGTTTTTCATCAGAAAATTGATTTTTTGGACTCTACCAAAAATGATTCAAAATGTCATTTGGATCGGGCCTCATGTTGAATAACCACTTTTTAAACCCTCACAGTGACCAAAATTGCCATTTTTACAGAGTTTTGCTTACTCAAAATCTTCAATTTTGACCAATTTCAGGCACAGAAATGACTTTAAACACACTTATTTTAGTTGAAAAAGTAATAACTCACATCCAACCGTCATTTAAAGTCAAAAGATTAAATGTTAAAATTTCATCAATATTGACCATTTTTTCAATGTTCGACTGGTCCGGGGTCATCGTTTTTCATCAGAAGAAAATATATTTTTTGGACTCTTCCAAAAATGAATCAAAATGTCATTTGGATCGGGCCTCATGTTGAATAACCACTTTTTAAACCCTCACAGTGACCAAAATTGCTATTTTTACAGAGTTTTGCTTACTCAAAATCTTCAATTTTGACCAATTTCAGGCACCGAAATGACTTTAAACACACTTATTTTAGTTGAAAAAGTAATAACTCACATCCAACCGTCATTTAAAGTCAAAAGATTAAATGTTAAAATTTCATCAATATTGACCATTTTTTCAACGTTCGACTGGTCCGGGGTCATCGTTTTTCATCAGAAAATGGATTTTTTGGACTCTTCCAAAACTGATTCAAAATGTCATTTGGATCGGGCCTCATGTTGAATAACCACTTTTTAAACCCTCACAGTGACCAAAATTGCCATTTTTACAGAGTTTTGCTTACTCAAAATCTTCAATTTTGACCAATTTCAGGCACAGAAATGACTTTAAACACACTTATTTTAGTTGAAAAAGTAATAACTCACATCCAACCATCATTTAAAGTCAAAAGATTAAATGTTAAAATTTCATCAATATTGACCATTTTTTCAACGTTCGACTGGTCCGGGGTCATCGTTTTTCATCAGAAAATTGATTTTTTGGACTCTACCAAAAATGATTCAAAATGTCATTTGGATCGGGCCTCATGTTGAATAACCACTTTTTAAACCCTCACAGTAACCAAAATTGCCATTTTACAGAGTTTTGCTTACTCAAAATCTTCAATTTTGACCAATTTCAGGCACAGAAATGACTTTAAACACACTTATTTTAGTTGAAAAAGTAATAACTCACATCCAACCGTCATTTAAAGTCAAAAGATTAAATGTTAAAATTTCATCAATATTGACCATTTTTTCAATGTTCGACTGGTCCAGGGTCATCGTTTTTCATCAGAAGAAAATATATTTTTTGGACTCTTCCAAAAATGAATCAAAATGTCATTTGGATCGGGCCTCATGTTGAATAACCACTTTTTAAACCCTCACAGTGACCAAAATTGCCATTTTTACAGAGTTTTGCTTACTCAAAATCTTCAATTTTGACCAATTTCAGGCACAGAAATGACTTTAAACACACTTATTTTAGTTGAAAAAGTAATAACTCACATCCAACCGTCATTTAAAGTCAAAAGATTAAATGTTAAAATTTCATCAATATTGACCATTTTTTCAACGTTCGACTGGTCCGGGGTCATCGTTTTTCATCAGAAAATGGATTTTTTGGACTCTTCCAAAACTGATTCAAAATGTCATTTGGATCGGGCCTCATGTTGAATAACCACTTTTTAAACCCTCACAGTGACCACAATTGCCATTTTTACAGAGTTTTGCTTACTCAAAATCTTCAATTTTGACCAATTTCAGGCACAGAAATGACTTTAAACACACTTATTTTAGTTGAAAAAGTAATAACTCACATCCAACCGTCATTTAAAGTCAAAAGATTAAATGTTAAAATTTCATCAATATTGACCATTTTTTCAACGTTCGACTGGTCCGGGGTCATCGTTTTTCATCAGAAAATTGATTTTTTGGACTCTACCAAAAATGATTCAAAATGTCATTTGGATCGGGCCTCATGTTGAATAACCACTTTTTAAACCCTCACAGTGACCAAAATTGCCATTTTTACAGAGTTTTGCTTACTCAAAATCTTCAATTTTGACCAATTTCAGGCACAGAAATGACTTTAAACACACTTATTTTAGTTGAAAAAGTAATAACTCACATCCAACCGTCATTTAAAGTCAAAAGATTAAATGTTAAAATTTCATCAATATTGACCATTTTTTCAATGTTCGACTGGTCCGGGGTCATCGTTTTTCATCAGAAGAAAATATATTTTTTGGACTCTTCCAAAACTGATTCAAAATGTCATTTGGATCGGGCCTCATGTTGAATAACCACTTTTTAAACCCTCACAGTGACCAAAATTGCCATTTTTACAGAGTTTTGCTTACTCAAAATCTTCAATTTTGACCAATTTCAGGCACAGAAATGACTTTAAACACACTTATTTTAGTTGAAAAAGTAATAACTCACATCCAACCATCATTTAAAGTCAAAAGATTAAATGTTAAAATTTCATCAATATTGACCATTTTTTCAACGTTCGACTGGTCCGGGGTCATCGTTTTTCATCAGAAAATTGATTTTTTGGACTCTACCAAAAATGATTCAAAATGTCATTTGGATCGGGCCTCATGTTGAATAACCACTTTTTAAACCCTCACAGTAACCAAAATTGCCATTTTACAGAGTTTTGCTTACTCAAAATCTTCAATTTTGACCAATTTCAGGCACAGAAATGACTTTAAACACACTTATTTTAGTTGAAAAAGTAATAACTCACATCCAACCATCATTTAAAGTCAAAAGATTAAATGTTAAAATTTCATCAATATTGACCATTTTTTCAACGTTCGACTGGTCCGGGGTCATCGTTTTTCATCAGAAAATGGATTTTTTGGACTCTACCAAAAATGATTCAAAATGTCATTTGGATCGGGCCTCATGTTGAATAACCACTTTTTAAACCCTCACAGTGACCAAAATTGCCATTTTTACAGAGTTTTGCTTACTCAAAATCTTCAATTTTGACCAATTTCAGGCACAGAAATGACTTTAAACACATTTATTTTAGTTGAAAAAGTAATAACTCACATCCAACCGTCATTTAAAGTCAAAAGATTAAATGTTAAAATTTCATCAATATTGACCATTTTTTCAACGTTCGACTGGTCCGGGGTCATCGTTTTTTATCAGAAAATTGATTTTTTGGACTCTTCCAAAACTGATTCAAAATGTCATTTGGATCGGGCCTCATGTTGAATAACCACTTTTTAAACCCTCACAGTGACCAAAATTGCCATTTTTACAGAGTTTTGCTTACTCAAAATCTTCAATTTTGACCAATTTCAGGCACCGAAATGACTTTAAACACACTTATTTTAGTTGAAAAAGTAATAACTCACATCCAACCGTCATTTAAAGTCAAAAGATTAAATGTTAAAATTTCATCAATATTGACCATTTTTTCAACGTTCGACTGGTCCGGGGTCATCCTTTTTTATCAGAAAATTGATTTTTTGGACTCTTCCAAGACTGATTCAAAATGTCATTTGGATCGGGCCTCATGTTGAATAACCACTTTTTAAACCCTCACAGTGACCAAAATTGCCATTTTTACAGAGTTTTGCTTACTCAAAATCTTCAATTTTGACCAATTTCAGGCACAGAAATGACTTTAAACACACTTATTTTAGTTGAAAAAGTAATAACTCACATCCAACCGTCATTTAAAGTCAAAAGATTAAATGTTAAAATTTCATCAATATTGACCATTTTTTCAACGTTCGACTGGTCCGGGGTCATCGTTTTTCATCAGAAAATGGATTTTTTGGACTCTACCAAAAATGATTCAAAATGTCATTTGGATCGGGCCTCATGTTGAATAACCACTTTTTAAACCCTCACAGTGACCAAAATTGCCATTTTTACAGAGTTTTGCTTACTCAAAATCTTCAATTTTGACCAATTTCAGGCACAGAAATGACTTTAAACACACTTATTTTAGTTGAAAAAGTAATAACTCACATCCAACCATCATTTAAAGTCAAAAGATTAAATGTTAAAATTTCATCAATATTGACCATTTTTTCAACGTTCGACTGGTCCGGGGTCATCGTTTTTCATCAGAAAATTGATTTTTTGGACTCTACCATAAATGATTCAAAATGTCATTTGGATCGGGCCTCATGTTGAATAACCACTTTTTAAACCCTCACAGTGACCAAAATTGCCATTTTTACAGAGTTTTGCTTACTCAAAATGTTCAATTTTGACCAATTTCAGGCACAGAAATGACTTTAAACACACTTATTTTAGTTGAAAAAGTAATAACTCACATCCAACCATCATTTAAAGTCAAAAGATTAAATGTTAAAATTTCATCAATATTGACCATTTTTTCAACGTTCGACTGGTCCGGGGTCATCGTTTTTCATCAGAAAATTGATTTTTTGGACTCTACCAAAAATGATTCAAAATGTCATTTGGATCGGGCCTCATGTTGAATAACCACTTTTTAAACCCTCACAGTGACCAAAATTGCCATTTTTACAGAGTTTTGCTTACTCAAAATCTTCAATTTTGACCAATTTCAGGCACAGAAATGACTTTAAACACACTTATTTTAGTTGAAAAAGTAATAACTCACATCCAACCGTCATTTAAAGTCAAAAGATTAAATGTTAAAATTTCATCAATATTGACCATTTTTTCAATGTTCGACTGGTCCGGGGTCATCGTTTTTCATCAGAAGAAAATATATTTTTTGGACTCTTCCAAAAATGAATCAAAATGTCATTTGGATCGGGCCTCATGTTGAATAACCACTTTTTAAACCCTCACAGTGACCAAAATTGCTATTTTTACAGAGTTTTGCTTACTCAAAATCTTCAATTTTGACCAATTTCAGGCACAGAAATGACTTTAAACACACTTATTTTAGTTGAAAAAGTAATAACTCACATCCAACCGTCATTTAAAGTCAAAAGATTAAATGTTAAAATTTCATCAATATTGACCATTTTTTCAACGTTCGACTGGTCCGGGGTCATCGTTTTTCATCAGAAAATGGATTTTTTGGACTCTTCCAAAACTGATTCAAAATGTCATTTGGATCGGGCCTCATGTTGAATAACCACTTTTTAAACCCTCACAGTGACCAAAATTGCCATTTTTACAGAGTTTTGCTTACTCAAAATCTTCAATTTTGACCAATTTCAGGCACAGAAATGACTTTAAACACACTTATTTTAGTTGAAAAAGTAATAACTCACATCCAACCGTCATTTAAAGTCAAAAGATTAAATGTTAAAATTTCATCAATATTGACCATTTTTTCAACGTTCGACTGGTCCGGGGTCATCGTTTTTCATCAGAAAATTGATTTTTTGGACTCTACCAAAAATGATTCAAAATGTCATTTGGATCGGGCCTCATGTTGAATAACCACTTTTTAAACCCTCACAGTGACCAAAATTGCCATTTTTACAGAGTTTTGCTTACTCAAAATCTTCAATTTTGACCAATTTCAGGCACAGAAATGACTTTAAACACACTTATTTTAGTTGAAAAAGTAATAACTCACATCCAACCGTCATTTAAAGTCAAAAGATTAAATGTTAAAATTTCATCAATATTGACCATTTTTTCAATGTTCGACTGGTCCGGGGTCATCGTTTTTCATCAGAAGAAAATATATTTTTTGGACTCTTCCAAAAATGAATCAAAATGTCATTTGGATCGGGCCTCATGTTGAATAACCACTTTTTAAACCCTCACAGTGACCAAAATTGCTATTTTTACAGAGTTTTGCTTACTCAAAATCTTCAATTTTGACCAATTTCAGGCACCGAAATGACTTTAAACACACTTATTTTAGTTGAAAAAGTAATAACTCACATCCAACCGTCATTTAAAGTCAAAAGATTAAATGTTAAAATTTCATCAATATTGACCATTTTTTCAACGTTCGACTGGTCCGGGGTCATCGTTTTTCATCAGAAAATGGATTTTTTGGACTCTTCCAAAACTGATTCAAAATGTCATTTGGATCGGGCCTCATGTTGAATAACCACTTTTTAAACCCTCACAGTGACCAAAATTGCCATTTTTACAGAGTTTTGCTTACTCAAAATCTTCAATTTTGACCAATTTCAGGCACAGAAATGACTTTAAACACACTTATTTTAGTTGAAAAAGTAATAACTCACATCCAACCATCATTTAAAGTCAAAAGATTAAATGTTAAAATTTCATCAATATTGACCATTTTTTCAACGTTCGACTGGTCCGGGGTCATCGTTTTTCATCAGAAAATTGATTTTTTGGACTCTACCAAAAATGATTCAAAATGTCATTTGGATCGGGCCTCATGTTGAATAACCACTTTTTAAACCCTCACAGTAACCAAAATTGCCATTTTACAGAGTTTTGCTTACTCAAAATCTTCAATTTTGACCAATTTCAGGCACAGAAATGACTTTAAACACACTTATTTTAGTTGAAAAAGTAATAACTCACATCCAACCGTCATTTAAAGTCAAAAGATTAAATGTTAAAATTTCATCAATATTGACCATTTTTTCAATGTTCGACTGGTCCAGGGTCATCGTTTTTCATCAGAAGAAAATATATTTTTTGGACTCTTCCAAAAATGAATCAAAATGTCATTTGGATCGGGCCTCATGTTGAATAACCACTTTTTAAACCCTCACAGTGACCAAAATTGCCATTTTTACAGAGTTTTGCTTACTCAAAATCTTCAATTTTGACCAATTTCAGGCACAGAAATGACTTTAAACACACTTATTTTAGTTGAAAAAGTAATAACTCACATCCAACCGTCATTTAAAGTCAAAAGATTAAATGTTAAAATTTCATCAATATTGACCATTTTTTCAACGTTCGACTGGTCCGGGGTCATCGTTTTTCATCAGAAAATGGATTTTTTGGACTCTTCCAAAACTGATTCAAAATGTCATTTGGATCGGGCCTCATGTTGAATAACCACTTTTTAAACCCTCACAGTGACCACAATTGCCATTTTTACAGAGTTTTGCTTACTCAAAATCTTCAATTTTGACCAATTTCAGGCACAGAAATGACTTTAAACACACTTATTTTAGTTGAAAAAGTAATAACTCACATCCAACCGTCATTTAAAGTCAAAAGATTAAATGTTAAAATTTCATCAATATTGACCATTTTTTCAACGTTCGACTGGTCCGGGGTCATCGTTTTTCATCAGAAAATTGATTTTTTGGACTCTACCAAAAATGATTCAAAATGTCATTTGGATCGGGCCTCATGTTGAATAACCACTTTTTAAACCCTCACAGTGACCAAAATTGCCATTTTTACAGAGTTTTGCTTACTCAAAATCTTCAATTTTGACCAATTTCAGGCACAGAAATGACTTTAAACACACTTATTTTAGTTGAAAAAGTAATAACTCACATCCAACCGTCATTTAAAGTCAAAAGATTAAATGTTAAAATTTCATCAATATTGACCATTTTTTCAATGTTCGACTGGTCCGGGGTCATCGTTTTTCATCAGAAGAAAATATATTTTTTGGACTCTTCCAAAACTGATTCAAAATGTCATTTGGATCGGGCCTCATGTTGAATAACCACTTTTTAAACCCTCACAGTGACCAAAATTGCCATTTTTACAGAGTTTTGCTTACTCAAAATCTTCAATTTTGACCAATTTCAGGCACAGAAATGACTTTAAACACACTTATTTTAGTTGAAAAAGTAATAACTCACATCCAACCATCATTTAAAGTCAAAAGATTAAATGTTAAAATTTCATCAATATTGACCATTTTTTCAACGTTCGACTGGTCCGGGGTCATCGTTTTTCATCAGAAAATTGATTTTTTGGACTCTACCAAAAATGATTCAAAATGTCATTTGGATCGGGCCTCATGTTGAATAACCACTTTTTAAACCCTCACAGTAACCAAAATTGCCATTTTACAGAGTTTTGCTTACTCAAAATCTTCAATTTTGACCAATTTCAGGCACAGAAATGACTTTAAACACACTTATTTTAGTTGAAAAAGTAATAACTCACATCCAACCATCATTTAAAGTCAAAAGATTAAATGTTAAAATTTCATCAATATTGACCATTTTTTCAACGTTCGACTGGTCCGGGGTCATCGTTTTTCATCAGAAAATGGATTTTTTGGACTCTACCAAAACTGATTCAAAATGTCATTTGGATCGGGCCTCATGTTGAATAACCACTTTTTAAACCCTCACAGTGACCAAAATTGCCATTTTTACAGAGTTTTGCTTACTCAAAATCTTCAATTTTGACCAATTTCAGGCACAGAAATGACTTTAAACACACTTATTTTAGTTGAAAAATTAATAACTCACATCCAACCGTCATTTAAAGTCAAAAGATTAAATGTTAAAATTTCATCAATATTGACCATTTTTTCAACGTTCGACTGGTCATCGTTTTTCATCAGAAAATTGATTTTTTGGACTCTACCAAAAATGATTCAAAATGTCATTTGGATCGGGCCTCATGTTGAATAACCACTTTTTAAACCCTCACAGTGACCAAAATTGCCATTTTTACAGAGTTTTGCTTACTCAAAATCTTCAATTTTGACCAATATCAGGCACAGAAATGACTTTAAACACACTTATTTTAGTTGAAAAAGTAATAAATCACATCCAACCGTCATTTAAAGTCAAAAGATTAAATGTTAAAATTTCATCAATATTGACTATTTTTTCAATGTTCGACTGGTCCGGGGTCATTGATTTTCATCAGAAAATTGATTTTTTGCACTCTACCAAAAATGATTCAAAATGTCATTTGGATCGGGCCTCATGTTGAATAACCACTTTTTAAACCCTCACAGTGACCAAAATTGCCATTTTTACAGAGTTTTGCTTACTCAAAATCTTCAATTTTGACCAATTTCAGGCACAGAAATGACTTTAAACACACTTATTTTAGTTGAAAAAGTAATAACTCACATCCAACCGTCATTTAAAGTCAAAAGATTAAATGTTAAAATTTCATCAATATTGACCATTTTTTCAACGTTCGACTGGTCCGGGGTCATCGTTTTTCATCAGAAAATGGATTTTTTGGACTCTTCCAAAACTGATTCAAAATGTCATTTGGATCGGGCCTCATGTTGAATAACCACTTTTTAAACCCTCACAGTGACCAAAATTGCCATTTTTACAGAGTTTTGCTTACTCAAAATCTTCAATTTTGACCAATTTCAGGCACAGAAATGACTTTAAACACACTTATTTTAGTTGAAAAAGTAATAACTCACATCCAACCGTCATTTAAAGTCAAAAGATTAAATGTTAAAATTTCATCAATATTGACCATTTTTTCAACGTTCGACTGGTCCGGGGTCATCGTTTTTTATCAGAAAATTGATTTTTTGGACTCTTCCAAGACTGATTCAAAATGTCATTTGGATCGGGCCTCATGTTGAATAACCACTTTTTAAACCCTCACAGTGACCAAAATTGCCATTTTTACAGAGTTTTGCTTACTCAAAATCTTCAATTTTGACCAATTTCAGGCACAGAAATGACTTTAAACACACTTATTTTAGTTGAAAAAGTAATAACTCACATCCAACCGTCATTTAAAGTCAAAAGATTAAATGTTAACATTTCATCAATATTGACCATTTTTTCAACGTTCGACTGGTCCGGGGTCATCGTTTTTTATCAGAAAATTGATTTTTTGGACTCTTCCAAGACTGATTCAAAATGTCATTTGGATCGGGCCTCATGTTGAATAACCACTTTTTAAACCCTCACAGTGACCAAAATTGCCATTTTTACAGAGTTTTGCTTACTCAAAATCTTCAATTTTGACCAATTTCAGGCACAGAAATGACTTTAAACACACTTATTTTAGTTGAAAAAGTAATAACTCACATCCAACCATCATTTAAAGTCAAAAGATTAAATGTTAAAATTTCATCAATATTGACCATTTTTTCAACGTTCGACTGGTCCGGGGTCATCGTTTTTCATCAGAAAATTGATTTTTTGGACTCTACCAAAAATGATTCAAAATGTCATTTGGATCGGGCCTCATGTTGAATAACCACTTTTTAAACCCTCACAGTGACCAAAATTGCCATTTTTACAGAGTTTTGCTTACTCAAAATCTTCAATTTTGACCAATTTCAGGCACAGAAATGACTTTAAACACACTTATATTAGTTGAAAAAGTAATAACTCACATCCAACCGTCATTTAAAGTCAAAAGATTAAATGTTAAAATTTCATCAATATTGACCATTTTTTCAACGTTCGACTGGTCCGGGGTCATCGTTTTTCATCAGAAAATTGATTTTTTGGACTCTACCAAAAATGATTCAAAATGTCATTTGGATCGGGCCTCATGTTGAATAACCACTTTTTAAACCCTCACAGTGACCAAAATTGCCATTTTTACAGAGTTTTGCTTACTCAAAATCTTCAATTTTGACCAATTTCAGGCACAGAAATGACTTTAAACACACTTATTTTAGTTGAAAAAGTAATAACTCACATCCAACCATCATTTAAAGTCAAAAGATTAAATGTTAAAATTTCATCAATATTGACCATTTTTTCAACGTTCGACTGGTCCGGGGTCATCGTTTTTCATCAGAAAATTGATTTTTTGGACTCTACCAAAAATGATTCAAAATGTCATTTGGATCGGGCCTCATGTTGAATAACCACTTTTTAAACCCTCACAGTGACCAAAATTGCCATTTTTACAGAGTTTTGCTTACTCAAAATCTTCAATTTTGACCAATTTCAGGCACAGAAATGACTTTAAACACACTTATTTTAGTTGAAAAAGTAATAACTCACATCCAACCGTCATTTAAAGTCAAAAGATTAAATGTTAAAATTTCATCAATATTGACCATTTTTTCAACGTTCGACTGGTCCGGGGTCATCGTTTTTCATCAGAAAATTGATTTTTTGGACTCTACCAAAAATGATTCAAAATGTCATTTGGATCGGGCCTCATGTTGAATAACCACTTTTTAAACCCTCACAGTGACCAAAATTGTCATTTTTACAGAGTTTTGCTTACTCAAAATCTTCAATTTTGACCAATTTCAGGCACAGAACTGACTTTAAACACACTTATTTTAGTTGAAAAAGTAATAACTCACATCCAACCGTCATTTAAAGTCAAAAGATTAAATGTTAAAATTTCATCAATATTGACCATTTTTTCAACGTTCGACTGGTCCGGGGTCATCGTTTTTCATCAGAAAATGGATTTTTTGGACTCTACCAAAAATGATTCAAAATGTCATTTGGATCGGGCCTCATGTTGAATAACCACTTTTTAAACCCTCACAGTGACCAAAATTGCCATTTTTACAGAGTTTTGCTTACTCAAAATCTTCAATTTTGACCAATTTCAGGCACAGAAATGACTTTAAACACACTTATTTTAGTTGAAAAAGTAATAACTCACATCCAACCATCATTTAAAGTCAAAAGATTAAATGTTAAAATTTCATCAATATTGACCATTTTTTCAACGTTCGACTGGTCCGGGGTCATCGTTTTTCATCAGAAAATTGATTTTTTGGACTCTACCATAAATGATTCAAAATGTCATTTGGATCGGGCCTCGTGTTGAATAACCACTTTTTAAACCCTCACAGTGACCAAAATTGCCATTTTTACAGAGTTTTGCTTACTCAAAATGTTCAATTTTGACCAATTTCAGGCACAGAAATGACTTTAAACACACTTATTTTAGTTGAAAAAGTAATAACTCACATCCAACCATCATTTAAAGTCAAAAGATTAAATGTTAAAATTTCATCAATATTGACCATTTTTTCAACGTTCGACTGGTCCGGGGTCATCGTTTTTCATCAGAAAATTGATTTTTTGGACTCTACCAAAAATGATTCAAAATGTCATTTGGATCGGGCCTCATGTTGAATAACCACTTTTTAAACCCTCACAGTGACCAAAATTGCCATTTTTACAGAGTTTTGCTTACTCAAAATCTTCAATTTTGACCAATTTCAGGCACAGAAATGACTTTAAACACACTTATTTTAGTTGAAAAAGTAATAACTCACATCCAACCGTCATTTAAAGTCAAAAGATTAAATGTTAAAATTTCATCAATATTGACCATTTTTTCAATGTTCGACTGGTCCGGGGTCATCGTTTTTCATCAGAAGAAAATATATTTTTTGGACTCTTCCAAAAATGAATCAAAATGTCATTTGGATCGGGCCTCATGTTGAATAACCACTTTTTAAACCCTCACAGTGACCAAAATTGCTATTTTTACAGAGTTTTGCTTACTCAAAATCTTCAATTTTGACCAATTTCAGGCACAGAAATGACTTTAAACACACTTATTTTAGTTGAAAAAGTAATAACTCACATCCAACCGTCATTTAAAGTCAAAAGATTAAATGTTAAAATTTCATCAATATTGACCATTTTTTCAACGTTCGACTGGTCCGGGGTCATCGTTTTTCATCAGAAAATGGATTTTTTGGACTCTTCCAAAACTGATTCAAAATGTCATTTGGATCGGGCCTCATGTTGAATAACCACTTTTTAAACCCTCACAGTGACCAAAATTGCCATTTTTACAGAGTTTTGCTTACTCAAAATCTTCAATTTTGACCAATTTCAGGCACAGAAATGACTTTAAACACACTTATTTTAGTTGAAAAAGTAATAACTCACATCCAACCGTCATTTAAAGTCAAAAGATTAAATGTTAAAATTTCATCAATATTGACCATTTTTTCAACGTTCGACTGGTCCGGGGTCATCGTTTTTCATCAGAAAATTGATTTTTTGGACTCTACCAAAAATGATTCAAAATGTCATTTGGATCGGGCCTCATGTTGAATAACCACTTTTTAAACCCTCACAGTGACCAAAATTGCCATTTTTACAGAGTTTTGCTTACTCAAAATCTTCAATTTTGACCAATTTCAGGCACAGAAATGACTTTAAACACACTTATTTTAGTTGAAAAAGTAATAACTCACATCCAACCGTCATTTAAAGTCAAAAGATTAAATGTTAAAATTTCATCAATATTGACCATTTTTTCAATGTTCGACTGGTCCGGGGTCATCGTTTTTCATCAGAAGAAAATATATTTTTTGGACTCTTCCAAAAATGAATCAAAATGTCATTTGGATCGGGCCTCATGTTGAATAACCACTTTTTAAACCCTCACAGTGACCAAAATTGCTATTTTTACAGAGTTTTGCTTACTCAAAATCTTCAATTTTGACCAATTTCAGGCACCGAAATGACTTTAAACACACTTATTTTAGTTGAAAAAGTAATAACTCACATCCAACCGTCATTTAAAGTCAAAAGATTAAATGTTAAAATTTCATCAATATTGACCATTTTTTCAACGTTCGACTGGTCCGGGGTCATCGTTTTTCATCAGAAAATGGATTTTTTGGACTCTTCCAAAACTGATTCAAAATGTCATTTGGATCGGGCCTCATGTTGAATAACCACTTTTTAAACCCTCACAGTGACCAAAATTGCCATTTTTACAGAGTTTTGCTTACTCAAAATCTTCAATTTTGACCAATTTCAGGCACAGAAATGACTTTAAACACACTTATTTTAGTTGAAAAAGTAATAACTCACATCCAACCATCATTTAAAGTCAAAAGATTAAATGTTAAAATTTCATCAATATTGACCATTTTTTCAACGTTCGACTGGTCCGGGGTCATCGTTTTTCATCAGAAAATTGATTTTTTGGACTCTACCAAAAATGATTCAAAATGTCATTTGGATCGGGCCTCATGTTGAATAACCACTTTTTAAACCCTCACAGTAACCAAAATTGCCATTTTACAGAGTTTTGCTTACTCAAAATCTTCAATTTTGACCAATTTCAGGCACAGAAATGACTTTAAACACACTTATTTTAGTTGAAAAAGTAATAACTCACATCCAACCGTCATTTAAAGTCAAAAGATTAAATGTTAAAATTTCATCAATATTGACCATTTTTTCAATGTTCGACTGGTCCAGGGTCATCGTTTTTCATCAGAAGAAAATATATTTTTTGGACTCTTCCAAAAATGAATCAAAATGTCATTTGGATCGGGCCTCATGTTGAATAACCACTTTTTAAACCCTCACAGTGACCAAAATTGCCATTTTTACAGAGTTTTGCTTACTCAAAATCTTCAATTTTGACCAATTTCAGGCACAGAAATGACTTTAAACACACTTATTTTAGTTGAAAAAGTAATAACTCACATCCAACCGTCATTTAAAGTCAAAAGATTAAATGTTAAAATTTCATCAATATTGACCATTTTTTCAACGTTCGACTGGTCCGGGGTCATCGTTTTTCATCAGAAAATGGATTTTTTGGACTCTTCCAAAACTGATTCAAAATGTCATTTGGATCGGGCCTCATGTTGAATAACCACTTTTTAAACCCTCACAGTGACCACAATTGCCATTTTTACAGAGTTTTGCTTACTCAAAATCTTCAATTTTGACCAATTTCAGGCACAGAAATGACTTTAAACACACTTATTTTAGTTGAAAAAGTAATAACTCACATCCAACCGTCATTTAAAGTCAAAAGATTAAATGTTAAAATTTCATCAATATTGACCATTTTTTCAACGTTCGACTGGTCCGGGGTCATCGTTTTTCATCAGAAAATTGATTTTTTGGACTCTACCAAAAATGATTCAAAATGTCATTTGGATCGGGCCTCATGTTGAATAACCACTTTTTAAACCCTCACAGTGACCAAAATTGCCATTTTTACAGAGTTTTGCTTACTCAAAATCTTCAATTTTGACCAATTTCAGGCACAGAAATGACTTTAAACACACTTATTTTAGTTGAAAAAGTAATAACTCACATCCAACCGTCATTTAAAGTCAAAAGATTAAATGTTAAAATTTCATCAATATTGACCATTTTTTCAATGTTCGACTGGTCCGGGGTCATCGTTTTTCATCAGAAGAAAATATATTTTTTGGACTCTTCCAAAACTGATTCAAAATGTCATTTGGATCGGGCCTCATGTTGAATAACCACTTTTTAAACCCTCACAGTGACCAAAATTGCCATTTTTACAGAGTTTTGCTTACTCAAAATCTTCAATTTTGACCAATTTCAGGCACAGAAATGACTTTAAACACACTTATTTTAGTTGAAAAAGTAATAACTCACATCCAACCATCATTTAAAGTCAAAAGATTAAATGTTAAAATTTCATCAATATTGACCATTTTTTCAACGTTCGACTGGTCCGGGGTCATCGTTTTTCATCAGAAAATTGATTTTTTGGACTCTACCAAAAATGATTCAAAATGTCATTTGGATCGGGCCTCATGTTGAATAACCACTTTTTAAACCCTCACAGTAACCAAAATTGCCATTTTACAGAGTTTTGCTTACTCAAAATCTTCAATTTTGACCAATTTCAGGCACAGAAATGACTTTAAACACACTTATTTTAGTTGAAAAAGTAATAACTCACATCCAACCATCATTTAAAGTCAAAAGATTAAATGTTAAAATTTCATCAATATTGACCATTTTTTCAACGTTCGACTGGTCCGGGGTCATCGTTTTTCATCAGAAAATGGATTTTTTGGACTCTACCAAAAATGATTCAAAATGTCATTTGGATCGGGCCTCATGTTGAATAACCACTTTTTAAACCCTCACAGTGACCAAAATTGCCATTTTTACAGAGTTTTGCTTACTCAAAATCTTCAATTTTGACCAATTTCAGGCACAGAAATGACTTTAAACACATTTATTTTAGTTGAAAAAGTAATAACTCACATCCAACCGTCATTTAAAGTCAAAAGATTAAATGTTAAAATTTCATCAATATTGACCATTTTTTCAACGTTCGACTGGTCCGGGGTCATCGTTTTTTATCAGAAAATTGATTTTTTGGACTCTTCCAAAACTGATTCAAAATGTCATTTGGATCGGGCCTCATGTTGAATAACCACTTTTTAAACCCTCACAGTGACCAAAATTGCCATTTTTACAGAGTTTTGCTTACTCAAAATCTTCAATTTTGACCAATTTCAGGCACCGAAATGACTTTAAACACACTTATTTTAGTTGAAAAAGTAATAACTCACATCCAACCGTCATTTAAAGTCAAAAGATTAAATGTTAAAATTTCATCAATATTGACCATTTTTTCAACGTTCGACTGGTCCGGGGTCATCCTTTTTTATCAGAAAATTGATTTTTTGGACTCTTCCAAGACTGATTCAAAATGTCATTTGGATCGGGCCTCATGTTGAATAACCACTTTTTAAACCCTCACAGTGACCAAAATTGCCATTTTTACAGAGTTTTGCTTACTCAAAATCTTCAATTTTGACCAATTTCAGGCACAGAAATGACTTTAAACACACTTATTTTAGTTGAAAAAGTAATAACTCACATCCAACCGTCATTTAAAGTCAAAAGATTAAATGTTAAAATTTCATCAATATTGACCATTTTTTCAACGTTCGACTGGTCCGGGGTCATCGTTTTTCATCAGAAAATGGATTTTTTGGACTCTACCAAAAATGATTCAAAATGTCATTTGGATCGGGCCTCATGTTGAATAACCACTTTTTAAACCCTCACAGTGACCAAAATTGCCATTTTTACAGAGTTTTGCTTACTCAAAATCTTCAATTTTGACCAATTTCAGGCACAGAAATGACTTTAAACACACTTATTTTAGTTGAAAAAGTAATAACTCACATCCAACCATCATTTAAAGTCAAAAGATTAAATGTTAAAATTTCATCAATATTGACCATTTTTTCAACGTTCGACTGGTCCGGGGTCATCGTTTTTCATCAGAAAATTGATTTTTTGGACTCTACCATAAATGATTCAAAATGTCATTTGGATCGGGCCTCATGTTGAATAACCACTTTTTAAACCCTCACAGTGACCAAAATTGCCATTTTTACAGAGTTTTGCTTACTCAAAATGTTCAATTTTGACCAATTTCAGGCACAGAAATGACTTTAAACACACTTATTTTAGTTGAAAAAGTAATAACTCACATCCAACCATCATTTAAAGTCAAAAGATTAAATGTTAAAATTTCATCAATATTGACCATTTTTTCAACGTTCGACTGGTCCGGGGTCATCGTTTTTCATCAGAAAATTGATTTTTTGGACTCTACCAAAAATGATTCAAAATGTCATTTGGATCGGGCCTCATGTTGAATAACCACTTTTTAAACCCTCACAGTGACCAAAATTGCCATTTTTACAGAGTTTTGCTTACTCAAAATCTTCAATTTTGACCAATTTCAGGCACAGAAATGACTTTAAACACACTTATTTTAGTTGAAAAAGTAATAACTCACATCCAACCGTCATTTAAAGTCAAAAGATTAAATGTTAAAATTTCATCAATATTGACCATTTTTTCAATGTTCGACTGGTCCGGGGTCATCGTTTTTCATCAGAAGAAAATATATTTTTTGGACTCTTCCAAAAATGAATCAAAATGTCATTTGGATCGGGCCTCATGTTGAATAACCACTTTTTAAACCCTCACAGTGACCAAAATTGCTATTTTTACAGAGTTTTGCTTACTCAAAATCTTCAATTTTGACCAATTTCAGGCACAGAAATGACTTTAAACACACTTATTTTAGTTGAAAAAGTAATAACTCACATCCAACCGTCATTTAAAGTCAAAAGATTAAATGTTAAAATTTCATCAATATTGACCATTTTTTCAACGTTCGACTGGTCCGGGGTCATCGTTTTTCATCAGAAAATGGATTTTTTGGACTCTTCCAAAACTGATTCAAAATGTCATTTGGATCGGGCCTCATGTTGAATAACCACTTTTTAAACCCTCACAGTGACCAAAATTGCCATTTTTACAGAGTTTTGCTTACTCAAAATCTTCAATTTTGACCAATTTCAGGCACAGAAATGACTTTAAACACACTTATTTTAGTTGAAAAAGTAATAACTCACATCCAACCGTCATTTAAAGTCAAAAGATTAAATGTTAAAATTTCATCAATATTGACCATTTTTTCAACGTTCGACTGGTCCGGGGTCATCGTTTTTCATCAGAAAATTGATTTTTTGGACTCTACCAAAAATGATTCAAAATGTCATTTGGATCGGGCCTCATGTTGAATAACCACTTTTTAAACCCTCACAGTGACCAAAATTGCCATTTTTACAGAGTTTTGCTTACTCAAAATCTTCAATTTTGACCAATTTCAGGCACAGAAATGACTTTAAACACACTTATTTTAGTTGAAAAAGTAATAACTCACATCCAACCGTCATTTAAAGTCAAAAGATTAAATGTTAAAATTTCATCAATATTGACCATTTTTTCAATGTTCGACTGGTCCGGGGTCATCGTTTTTCATCAGAAGAAAATATATTTTTTGGACTCTTCCAAAAATGAATCAAAATGTCATTTGGATCGGGCCTCATGTTGAATAACCACTTTTTAAACCCTCACAGTGACCAAAATTGCTATTTTTACAGAGTTTTGCTTACTCAAAATCTTCAATTTTGACCAATTTCAGGCACCGAAATGACTTTAAACACACTTATTTTAGTTGAAAAAGTAATAACTCACATCCAACCGTCATTTAAAGTCAAAAGATTAAATGTTAAAATTTCATCAATATTGACCATTTTTTCAACGTTCGACTGGTCCGGGGTCATCGTTTTTCATCAGAAAATGGATTTTTTGGACTCTTCCAAAACTGATTCAAAATGTCATTTGGATCGGGCCTCATGTTGAATAACCACTTTTTAAACCCTCACAGTGACCAAAATTGCCATTTTTACAGAGTTTTGCTTACTCAAAATCTTCAATTTTGACCAATTTCAGGCACAGAAATGACTTTAAACACACTTATTTTAGTTGAAAAAGTAATAACTCACATCCAACCATCATTTAAAGTCAAAAGATTAAATGTTAAAATTTCATCAATATTGACCATTTTTTCAACGTTCGACTGGTCCGGGGTCATCGTTTTTCATCAGAAAATTGATTTTTTGGACTCTACCAAAAATGATTCAAAATGTCATTTGGATCGGGCCTCATGTTGAATAACCACTTTTTAAACCCTCACAGTAACCAAAATTGCCATTTTACAGAGTTTTGCTTACTCAAAATCTTCAATTTTGACCAATTTCAGGCACAGAAATGACTTTAAACACACTTATTTTAGTTGAAAAAGTAATAACTCACATCCAACCGTCATTTAAAGTCAAAAGATTAAATGTTAAAATTTCATCAATATTGACCATTTTTTCAATGTTCGACTGGTCCAGGGTCATCGTTTTTCATCAGAAGAAAATATATTTTTTGGACTCTTCCAAAAATGAATCAAAATGTCATTTGGATCGGGCCTCATGTTGAATAACCACTTTTTAAACCCTCACAGTGACCAAAATTGCCATTTTTACAGAGTTTTGCTTACTCAAAATCTTCAATTTTGACCAATTTCAGGCACAGAAATGACTTTAAACACACTTATTTTAGTTGAAAAAGTAATAACTCACATCCAACCGTCATTTAAAGTCAAAAGATTAAATGTTAAAATTTCATCAATATTGACCATTTTTTCAACGTTCGACTGGTCCGGGGTCATCGTTTTTCATCAGAAAATGGATTTTTTGGACTCTTCCAAAACTGATTCAAAATGTCATTTGGATCGGGCCTCATGTTGAATAACCACTTTTTAAACCCTCACAGTGACCACAATTGCCATTTTTACAGAGTTTTGCTTACTCAAAATCTTCAATTTTGACCAATTTCAGGCACAGAAATGACTTTAAACACACTTATTTTAGTTGAAAAAGTAATAACTCACATCCAACCGTCATTTAAAGTCAAAAGATTAAATGTTAAAATTTCATCAATATTGACCATTTTTTCAACGTTCGACTGGTCCGGGGTCATCGTTTTTCATCAGAAAATTGATTTTTTGGACTCTACCAAAAATGATTCAAAATGTCATTTGGATCGGGCCTCATGTTGAATAACCACTTTTTAAACCCTCACAGTGACCAAAATTGCCATTTTTACAGAGTTTTGCTTACTCAAAATCTTCAATTTTGACCAATTTCAGGCACAGAAATGACTTTAAACACACTTATTTTAGTTGAAAAAGTAATAACTCACATCCAACCGTCATTTAAAGTCAAAAGATTAAATGTTAAAATTTCATCAATATTGACCATTTTTTCAATGTTCGACTGGTCCGGGGTCATCGTTTTTCATCAGAAGAAAATATATTTTTTGGACTCTTCCAAAACTGATTCAAAATGTCATTTGGATCGGGCCTCATGTTGAATAACCACTTTTTAAACCCTCACAGTGACCAAAATTGCCATTTTTACAGAGTTTTGCTTACTCAAAATCTTCAATTTTGACCAATTTCAGGCACAGAAATGACTTTAAACACACTTATTTTAGTTGAAAAAGTAATAACTCACATCCAACCATCATTTAAAGTCAAAAGATTAAATGTTAAAATTTCATCAATATTGACCATTTTTTCAACGTTCGACTGGTCCGGGGTCATCGTTTTTCATCAGAAAATTGATTTTTTGGACTCTACCAAAAATGATTCAAAATGTCATTTGGATCGGGCCTCATGTTGAATAACCACTTTTTAAACCCTCACAGTAACCAAAATTGCCATTTTACAGAGTTTTGCTTACTCAAAATCTTCAATTTTGACCAATTTCAGGCACAGAAATGACTTTAAACACACTTATTTTAGTTGAAAAAGTAATAACTCACATCCAACCATCATTTAAAGTCAAAAGATTAAATGTTAAAATTTCATCAATATTGACCATTTTTTCAACGTTCGACTGGTCCGGGGTCATCGTTTTTCATCAGAAAATGGATTTTTTGGACTCTACCAAAAATGATTCAAAATGTCATTTGGATCGGGCCTCATGTTGAATAACCACTTTTTAAACCCTCACAGTGACCAAAATTGCCATTTTTACAGAGTTTTGCTTACTCAAAATCTTCAATTTTGACCAATTTCAGGCACAGAAATGACTTTAAACACATTTATTTTAGTTGAAAAAGTAATAACTCACATCCAACCGTCATTTAAAGTCAAAAGATTAAATGTTAAAATTTCATCAATATTGACCATTTTTTCAACGTTCGACTGGTCCGGGGTCATCGTTTTTTATCAGAAAATTGATTTTTTGGACTCTTCCAAAACTGATTCAAAATGTCATTTGGATCGGGCCTCATGTTGAATAACCACTTTTTAAACCCTCACAGTGACCAAAATTGCCATTTTTACAGAGTTTTGCTTACTCAAAATCTTCAATTTTGACCAATTTCAGGCACAGAAATGACTTTAAACACACTTATTTTAGTTGAAAAAGTAATAACTCACATCCAACCGTCATTTAAAGTCAAAAGATTAAATGTTAAAATTTCATCAATATTGACCATTTTTTCAACGTTCGACTGGTCCGGGGTCATCCTTTTTTATCAGAAAATTGATTTTTTGGACTCTTCCAAGACTGATTCAAAATGTCATTTGGATCGGGCCTCATGTTGAATAACCACTTTTTAAACCCTCACAGTGACCAAAATTGCCATTTTTACAGAGTTTTGCTTACTCAAAATCTTCAATTTTGACCAATTTCAGGCACAGAAATGACTTTAAACACACTTATTTTAGTTGAAAAAGTAATAACTCACATCCAACCGTCATTTAAAGTCAAAAGATTAAATGTTAACATTTCATCAATATTGACCATTTTTTCAACGTTCGACTGGTCCGGGGTCATCGTTTTTTATCAGAAAATTGATTTTTTGGACTCTTCCAAGACTGATTCAAAATGTCATTTGGATCGGGCCTCATGTTGAATAACCACTTTTTAAACCCTCACAGTGACCAAAATTGCCATTTTTACAGAGTTTTGCTTACTCAAAATCTTCAATTTTGACCAATTTCAGGCACAGAAATGACTTTAAACACACTTATTTTAGTTGAAAAAGTAATAACTCACATCCAACCATCATTTAAAGTCAAAAGATTAAATGTTAAAATTTCATCAATATTGACCATTTTTTCAACGTTCGACTGGTCCGGGGTCATCGTTTTTCATCAGAAAATTGATTTTTTGGACTCTACCAAAAATGATTCAAAATGTCATTTGGATCGGGCCTCATGTTGAATAACCACTTTTTAAACCCTCACAGTGACCAAAATTGCCATTTTTACAGAGTTTTGCTTACTCAAAATCTTCAATTTTGACCAATTTCAGGCACAGAAATGACTTTAAACACACTTATATTAGTTGAAAAAGTAATAACTCACATCCAACCGTCATTTAAAGTCAAAAGATTAAATGTTAAAATTTCATCAATATTGACCATTTTTTCAACGTTCGACTGGTCCGGGGTCATCGTTTTTCATCAGAAAATTGATTTTTTGGACTCTACCAAAAATGATTCAAAATGTCATTTGGATCGGGCCTCATGTTGAATAACCACTTTTTAAACCCTCACAGTGACCAAAATTGCCATTTTTACAGAGTTTTGCTTACTCAAAATCTTCAATTTTGACCAATTTCAGGCACAGAAATGACTTTAAACACACTTATTTTCGTTGAAAAAGTAATAACTCACATCCAACCATCATTTAAAGTCAAAAGATTAAATGTTAAAATTTCATCAATATTGACCATTTTTTCAACGTTCGACTGGTCCGGGGTCATCGTTTTTCATCAGAAAATTGATTTTTTGGACTCTACCAAAAATGATTCAAAATGTCATTTGGATCGGGCCTCATGTTGAATAACCACTTTTTAAACCCTCACAGTGACCAAAATTGCCATTTTTACAGAGTTTTGCTTACTCAAAATCTTCAATTTTGACCAATTTCAGGCACAGAAATGACTTTAAACACACTTATTTTAGTTGAAAAAGTAATAAATCACATCCAACCGTCATTTAAAGTCAAAAGATTAAATGTTAAAATTTCATCAATATTGACTATTTTTTCAATGTTCGACTGGTCCGGGGTCATTGATTTTCATCAGAAAATTGATTTTTTGCACTCTACCAAAAATGATTCAAAATGTCATTTGGATCGGGCCTCATGTTGAATAACCACTTTTTAAACCCTCACAGTGACCAAAATTGCCATTTTTACAGAGTTTTGCTTACTCAAAATCTTCAATTTTGACCAATTTCAGGCACAGAAATGACTTTAAACACACTTATTTTAGTTGAAAAAGTAATAACTCACATCCAACCGTCATTTAAAGTCAAAAGATTAAATGTTAAAATTTCATCAATATTGACCATTTTTTCAATGTTCGACTGGTCCGGGGTCATCGTTTTTCATCAGAAGAAAATATACTTTTTGGACTCTTCCAAAAATGAATCAAAATGTCATTTGGATCGGGCCTCATGTTGAATAACCACTTTTTAAACCCTCACAGTGACCAAAATTGCCATTTTTACAGAGTTTTGCTTACTCAAAATCTTCAATTTTGACCAATTTCAGGCACAGAAATGACTTTAAACACACTTATTTTAGTTGAAAAAGTAATAACTCACATCCAACCGTCATTTAAAGTCAAAAGATTAAATGTTAAAATTTGATCAATATTGACCATTTTTTCAACGTTCGACTGGTCCGGGGTCATCGTTTTTCATCAGAAAATGGATTTTTTGGACTCTTCCAAAACTGATTCAAAATGTCATTTGGATCGGGCCTCATGTTGAATAACCACTTTTTAAACCCTCACAGTGACCAAAATTGCCATTTTTACAGAGTTTTGCTTACTCAAAATCTTCAATTTTGACCAATTTCAGGCACAGAAATGACTTTAAACACACTTATTTTAGTTGAAAAAGTAATAACTCACATCCAACCGTCATTTAAAGTCAAAAGATTAAATGTTAAAATTTCATCAATATTGACAATTTTTTCAACGTTCGACTGGTCCGGGGTCATCGTTTTTTATCAGAAAATTGATTTTTTGGACTCTTCCAAGACTGATTCAAAATGTCATTTGGATCGGGCCTCATGTTGAATAACCACTTTTTAAACCCTCACAGTGACCAAAATTGCCATTTTTACAGAGTTTTGCTTACTCAAAATCTTCAATTTTGACCAATTTCAGGCACAGAAATGACTTTAAACACACTTATTTTAGTTGAAAAAGTAATAACTCACATCCAACCGTCATTTAAAGTCAAAAGATTAAATGTTAACATTTCATCAATATTGACCATTTTTTCAACGTTCGACTGGTCCGGGGTCATCGTTTTTTATCAGAAAATTGATTTTTTGGACTCTTCCAAGACTGATTCAAAATGTCATTTGGATCGGGCCTCATGTTGAATAACCACTTTTTAAACCCTCACAGTGACCAAAATTGCCATTTTTACAGAGTTTTGCTTACTCAAAATCTTCAATTTTGACCAATTTCAGGCACAGAAATGACTTTAAACACACTTATTTTAGTTGAAAAAGTAATAACTCACATCCAACCATCATTTAAAGTCAAAAGATTAAATGTTAAAATTTCATCAATATTGACCATTTTTTCAACGTTCGACTGGTCCGGGGTCATCGTTTTTCATCAGAAAATTGATTTTTTGGACTCTACCAAAAATGATTCAAAATGTCATTTGGATCGGGCCTCATGTTGAATAACCACTTTTTAAACCCTCACAGTGACCAAAATTGCCATTTTTACAGAGTTTTGCTTACTCAAAATCTTCAATTTTGACCAATTTCAGGCACAGAAATGACTTTAAACACACTTATATTAGTTGAAAAAGTAATAACTCACATCCAACCGTCATTTAAAGTCAAAAGATTAAATGTTAAAATTTCATCAATATTGACCATTTTTTCAACGTTCGACTGGTCCGGGGTCATCGTTTTTCATCAGAAAATTGATTTTTTGGACTCTACCAAAAATGATTCAAAATGTCATTTGGATCGGGCCTCATGTTGAATAACCACTTTTTAAACCCTCACAGTGACCAAAATTGCCATTTTTACAGAGTTTTGCTTACTCAAAATCTTCAATTTTGACCAATTTCAGGCACAGAAATGACTTTAAACACACTTATTTTAGTTGAAAAAGTAATAACTCACATCCAACCATCATTTAAAGTCAAAAGATTAAATGTTAAAATTTCATCAATATTGACCATTTTTTCAACGTTCGACTGGTCAGGGGTCATCGTTTTTCATCAGAAAATTGATTTTTTGGACTCTACCAAAAATGATTCAAAATGTCATTTGGATCGGGCCTCATGTTGAATAACCACTTTTTAAACCCTCACAGTGACCAAAATTGCCATTTTTACAGAGTTTTGCTTACTCAAAATCTTCAATTTTGACCAATTTCAGGCACAGAAATGACTTTAAACACACTTATTTTAGTTGAAAAAGTAATAACTCACATCCAACCGTCATTTAAAGTCAAAAGATTAAATGTTAAAATTTCATCAATATTGACCATTTTTTCAACGTTCGACTGGTCCGGGGTCATCGTTTTTCATCAGAAAATTGATTTTTTGGACTCTACCAAAAATGATTCAAAATGTCATTTGGATCGGGCCTCATGTTGAATAACCACTTTTTAAACCCTCACAGTGACCAAAATTGTCATTTTTACAGAGTTTTGCTTACTCAAAATCTTCAATTTTGACCAATTTCAGGCACAGAACTGACTTTAAACACACTTATTTTAGTTGAAAAAGTAATAACTCACATCCAACCGTCATTTAAAGTCAAAAGATTAAATGTTAAAATTTCATCAATATTGACCATTTTTTCAACGTTCGACTGGTCCGGGGTCATCGTTTTTCATCAGAAAATGGATTTTTTGGACTCTACCAAAAATGATTCAAAATGTCATTTGGATCGGGCCTCATGTTGAATAACCACTTTTTAAACCCTCACAGTGACCAAAATTGCCATTTTTACAGAGTTTTGCTTACTCAAAATCTTCAATTTTGACCAATTTCAGGCACAGAAATGACTTTAAACACACTTATTTTAGTTGAAAAAGTAATAACTCACATCCAACCATCATTTAAAGTCAAAAGATTAAATGTTAAAATTTCATCAATATTGACCATTTTTTCAACGTTCGACTGGTCCGGGGTCATCGTTTTTCATCAGAAAATTGATTTTTTGGACTCTACCATAAATGATTCAAAATGTCATTTGGATCGGGCCTCATGTTGAATAACCACTTTTTAAACCCTCACAGTGACCAAAATTGCCATTTTTACAGAGTTTTGCTTACTCAAAATGTTCAATTTTGACCAATTTCAGGCACAGAAATGACTTTAAACACACTTATTTTAGTTGAAAAAGTAATAACTCACATCCAACCATCATTTAAAGTCAAAAGATTAAATGTTAAAATTTCATCAATATTGACCATTTTTTCAATGTTCGACTGGTCCGGGGTCATCGTTTTTCATCAGAAAATTGATTTTTTGGACTCTACCAAAAATGATTCAAAATGTCATTTGGATCGGGCCTCATGTTGAATAACCACTTTTTAAACCCTCACAGTGACCAAAATTGCCATTTTTACAGAGTTTTGCTTACTCAAAATCTTCAATTTTGACCAATTTCAGGCACAGAAATGACTTTAAACACACTTATTTTAGTTGAAAAAGTAATAAATCACATCCAACCATCATTTAAAGTCAAAAGATTAAATGTTAAAATTTCATCAATATTGACCATTTTTTCAATGTTCGACTGGTCCGGGGTCATTGTTTTTCATCAGAAAATTGATTTTTTGCACTCTACCAAAAATGATTCAAAATGTCATTTGGATCGGGCCTCATGTTGAATAACCACTTTTTAAACCCTCACAGTGACCAAAATTGCCATTTTTACAGAGTTTTGCTTACTCAAAATCTTCAATTTTGACCAATTTCAGGCACAGAAATGACTTTAAACACACTTATTTTAGTTGAAAAAGTAATAACTCACATCCAACCGTCATTTAAAGTCAAAAGATTAAATGTTAAAATTTCATCAATATTGACCATTTTTTCAATGTTCGACTGGTCCAGGGTCATCGTTTTTCATCAGAAGAAAATATATTTTTTGGACTCTTCCAAAAATGAATCAAAATGTCATTTGGATCGGGCCTCATGTTGAATAACCACTTTTTAAACCCTCACAGTGACCAAAATTGCCATTTTTACAGAGTTTTGCTTACTCAAAATCTTCAATTTTGACCAATTTCAGGCACAGAAATGACTTTAAACACACTTATTTTAGTTGAAAAAGTAATAACTCACATCCAACCGTCATTTAAAGTCAAAAGATTAAATGTTAAAATTTCATCAATATTGACCATTTTTTCAACGTTCGACTGGTCCGGGGTCATCGTTTTTCATCAGAAAATGGATTTTTTGGACTCTTCCAAAACTGATTCAAAATGTCATTTGGATCGGGCCTCATGTTGAATAACCACTTTTTAAACCCTCACAGTGACCACAATTGCCATTTTTACAGAGTTTTGCTTACTCAAAATCTTCAATTTTGACCAATTTCAGGCACAGAAATGACTTTAAACACACTTATTTTAGTTGAAAAAGTAATAACTCACATCCAACCGTCATTTAAAGTCAAAAGATTAAATGTTAAAATTTCATCAATATTGACCATTTTTTCAACGTTTGACTGGTCCGGGGTCATCGTTTTTCATCAGAAAATTGATTTTTTGGACTCTACCAAAAATGATTCAAAATGTCATTTGGATCGGGCCTCATGTTGAATAACCACTTTTTAAACCCTCACAGTGACCAAAATTGCCATTTTTACAGAGTTTTGCTTACTCAAAATCTTCAATTTTGACCAATTTCAGGCACAGAAATGACTTTAAACACACTTATTTTAGTTGAAAAAGTAATAAATCACATCCAACCGTCATTTAAAGTCAAAAGATTAAATGTTAAAATTTCATCAATATTGACCATTTTTTCAATGTTCGACTGGTCCGGGGTCATTGTTTTTCATCAGAAAATTGATTTTTTGCACTCTACCAAAAATGATTCAAAATGTCATTTGGATCGGGCCTCATGTTGAATAACCACTTTTTAAACCCTCACAGTGACCAAAATTGCCATTTTTACAGAGTTTTGCTTACTCAAAATCTTCAATTTTGACCAATTTCAGGCACAGAAATGACTTTAAACACACTTATTTTAGTTGAAAAAGTAATAACTCACATCCAACCGTCATTTAAAGTCAAAAGATTAAATGTTAAAATTTCATCAATATTGACCATTTTTTCAATGTTCGACTGGTCCGGGGTCATCGTTTTTCATCAGAAGAAAATATATTTTTTGGACTCTTCCAAAAATGAATCAAAATGTCATTTGGATCGGGCCTCATGTTGAATAACCACTTTTTAAACCCTCACAGTGACCAAAATTGCCATTTTTACAGAGTTTTGCTTACTCAAAATCTTCAATTTTGACCAATTTCAGGCACAGAAATGACTTTAAACACACTTATTTTAGTTGAAAAAGTAATAACTCACATCCAACCGTCATTTAAAGTCAAAAGATTAAATGTTAAAATTTCATCAATATTGACCATTTTTTCAACGTTCGACTGGTCCGGGGTCATCGTTTTTCATCAGAAAATGGATTTTTTGGACTCTTCCAAAACTGATTCAAAATGTCATTTGGATCGGGCCTCATGTTGAATAACCACTTTTTAAACCCTCACAGTGACCAAAATTGCCATTTTTACAGAGTTTTGCTTACTCAAAATCTTCAATTTTGACCAATTTCAGGCACAGAAATGACTTTAAACACACTTATTTTAGTTGAAAAAGTAATAACTCACATCCAACCATCATTTAAAGTCAAAAGATTAAATGTTAAAATTTCATCAATATTGACCATTTTTTCAACGTTCGACTGGTCCGGGGTCATCGTTTTTCATCAGAAAATTGATTTTTTGGACTCTACCAAAAATGATTCAAAATGTCATTTGGATCGGGCCTCATGTTGAATAACCACTTTTTAAACCCTCACAGTAACCAAAATTGCCATTTTACAGAGTTTTGCTTACTCAAAATCTTCAATTTTGACCAATTTCAGGCACAGAAATGACTTTAAACACACTTATTTTAGTTGAAAAAGTAATAACTCACATCCAACCGTCATTTAAAGTCAAAAGATTAAATGTTAAAATTTCATCAATATTGACCATTTTTTCAATGTTCGACTGGTCCAGGGTCATCGTTTTTCATCAGAAGAAAATATATTTTTTGGACTCTTCCAAAAATGAATCAAAATGTCATTTGGATCGGGCCTCATGTTGAATAACCACTTTTTAAACCCTCACAGTGACCAAAATTGCCATTTTTACAGAGTTTTGCTTACTCAAAATCTTCAATTTTGACCAATTTCAGGCACAGAAATGACTTTAAACACACTTATTTTAGTTGAAAAAGTAATAACTCACATCCAACCGTCATTTAAAGTCAAAAGATTAAATGTTAAAATTTCATCAATATTGACCATTTTTTCAACGTTCGACTGGTCCGGGGTCATCGTTTTTCATCAGAAAATGGATTTTTTGGACTCTTCCAAAACTGATTCAAAATGTCATTTGGATCGGGCCTCATGTTGAATAACCACTTTTTAAACCCTCACAGTGACCACAATTGCCATTTTTACAGAGTTTTGCTTACTCAAAATCTTCAATTTTGACCAATTTCAGGCACAGAAATGACTTTAAACACACTTATTTTAGTTGAAAAAGTAATAACTCACATCCAACCGTCATTTAAAGTCAAAAGATTAAATGTTAAAATTTCATCAATATTGACCATTTTTTCAATGTTCGACTGGTCCGGGGTCATCGTTTTTCATCAGAAGAAAATATATTTTTTGGACTCTTCCAAAAATGAATCAAAATGTCATTTGGATCGGGCCTCATGTTGAATAACCACTTTTTAAACCCTCACAGTGACCAAAATTGCCATTTTTACAGAGTTTTGCTTACTCAAAATCTTCAATTTTGACCAATTTCAGGCACAGAAATGACTTTAAACACACTTATTTTAGTTGAAAAAGTAATAACTCACATCCAACCGTCATTTAAAGTCAAAAGATTAAATGTTAAAATTTCATCAATAATGACCATTTTTTCAACGTTCGACTGGTCCGGGGTCATCGTTTTTCATCAGAAAATGGATTTTTTGGACTCTTCCAAAACTGATTCAAAATGTCATTTGGATCGGGCCTCATGTTGAATAACCACTTTTTAAACCCTCACAGTGACCAAAATTGCCATTTTTACAGAGTTTTGCTTACTCAAAATCTTCAATTTTGACCAATTTCAGGCACAGAAATGACTTTAAACACACTTATTTTAGTTGAAAAAGTAATAACTCACATCCAACCATCATTTAAAGTCAAAAGATTAAATGTTAAAATTTCATCAATATTGACCATTTTTTCAACGTTCGACTGGTCCGGGGTCATCGTTTTTCATCAGAAAATTGATTTTTTGGACTCTACCAAAAATGATTCAAAATGTCATTTGGATCGGGCCTCATGTTGAATAACCACTTTTTAAACCCTCACAGTAACCAAAATTGCCATTTTACAGAGTTTTGCTTACTCAAAATGTTCAATTTTGACCAATTTCAGGCACAGAAATGACTTTAAACACACTTATTTTAGTTGAAAAAGTAATAACTCACATCCAACCATCATTTAAAGTCAAAAGATTAAATGTTAAAATTTCATCAATATTGACCATTTTTTCAACGTTCGACTGGTCCGGGGTCATCGTTTTTCATCAGAAAATTGATTTTTTGGACTCTACCAAAAATGATTCAAAATGTCATTTGGATCGGGCCTCATGTTGAATAACCACTTTTTAAACCCTCACAGTGACCAAAATTGCCATTTTTACAGAGTTTTGCTTACTCAAAATCTTCAATTTTGACCAATTTCAGGCACAGAAATGACTTTAAACACACTTATTTTAGTTGAAAAAGTAATAACTCACATCCAACCGTCATTTAAAGTCAAAAGATTAAATGTTAAAATTTCATCAATATTGACCATTTTTTCAACGTTCGACTGGTCCGGGGTCATCGTTTTTTATCAGAAAATTGATTTTTTGGACTCTTCCAAAACTGATTCAAAATGTCATTTGGATCGGGCCTCATGTTGAATAACCACTTTTTAAACCCTCACAGTGACCAAAATTGCCATTTTTACAGAGTTTTGCTTACTCAAAATCTTCAATTTTGACCAATTTCAGGCACAGAAATGACTTTAAACACACTTATTTTAGTTGAAAAATTAATAACTCACATCCAACCGTCATTTAAAGTCAAAAGATTAAATGTTAAAATTTCATCAATATTGACCATTTTTTCAACGTTCGACTGGTCATCGTTTTTCATCAGAAAATTGATTTTTTGGACTCTACCAAAAATGATTCAAAATGTCATTTGGATCGGGCCTCATGTTGAATAACCACTTTTTAAACCCTCACAGTGACCAAAATTGCCATTTTTACAGAGTTTTGCTTACTCAAAATCTTCAATTTTGACCAATATCAGGCACAGAAATGACTTTAAACACACTTATTTTAGTTGAAAAAGTAATAAATCACATCCAACCGTCATTTAAAGTCAAAAGATTAAATGTTAAAATTTCATCAATATTGACTATTTTTTCAATGTTCGACTGGTCCGGGGTCATTGATTTTCATCAGAAAATTGATTTTTTGCACTCTACCAAAAATGATTCAAAATGTCATTTGGATCGGGCCTCATGTTGAATAACCACTTTTTAAACCCTCACAGTGACCAAAATTGCCATTTTTACAGAGTTTTGCTTACTCAAAATCTTCAATTTTGACCAATTTCAGGCACAGAAATGACTTTAAACACACTTATTTTAGTTGAAAAAGTAATAACTCACATCCAACCGTCATTTAAAGTCAAAAGATTAAATGTTAAAATTTCATCAATATTGACCATTTTTTCAATGTTCGACTGGTACGGGGTCATCGTTTTTCATCAGAAGAAAATATACTTTTTGGACTCTTCCAAAAATGAATCAAAATGTCATTTGGATCGGGCCTCATGTTGAATAACCACTTTTTAAACCCTCACAGTGACCAAAATTGCCATTTTTACAGAGTTTTGCTTACTCAAAATCTTCAATTTTGACCAATTTCAGGCACAGAAATGACTTTAAACACACTTATTTTAGTTGAAAAAGTAATAACTCACATCCAACCGTCATTTAAAGTCAAAAGATTAAATGTTAAAATTTGATCAATATTGACCATTTTTTCAACGTTCGACTGGTCCGGGGTCATCGTTTTTCATCAGAAAATGGATTTTTTGGACTCTTCCAAAACTGATTCAAAATGTCATTTGGATCGGGCCTCATGTTGAATAACCACTTTTTAAACCCTCACAGTGACCAAAATTGCCATTTTTACAGAGTTTTGCTTACTCAAAATCTTCAATTTTGACCAATTTCAGGCACAGAAATGACTTTAAACACACTTATTTTAGTTGAAAAAGTAATAACTCACATCCAACCGTCATTTAAAGTCAAAAGATTAAATGTTAAAATTTCATCAATATTGACCATTTTTTCAACGTTCGACTGGTCCGGGGTCATCGTTTTTTATCAGAAAATTGATTTTTTGGACTCTTCCAAGACTGATTCAAAATGTCATTTGGATCGGGCCTCATGTTGAATAACCACTTTTTAAACCCTCATAGTGACCAAAATTGCCATTTTTACAGAGTTTTGCTTACTCAAAATCTTCAATTTTGACCAATTTCAGGCACAGAAATGACTTTAAACACACTTATTTTAGTTGAAAAAGTAATAACTCACATCCAACCGTCATTTAAAGTCAAAAGATTAAATGTTAACATTTCATCAATATTGACCATTTTTTCAACGTTCGACTGGTCCGGGGTCATCGTTTTTTATCAGAAAATTGATTTTTTGGACTCTTCCAAGACTGATTCAAAATGTCATTTGGATCGGGCCTCATGTTGAATAACCACTTTTTAAACCCTCACAGTGACCAAAATTGCCATTTTTACAGAGTTTTGCTTACTCAAAATCTTCAATTTTGACCAATTTCAGGCACAGAAATGACTTTAAACACACTTATTTTAGTTGAAAAAGTAATAACTCACATCCAACCATCATTTAAAGTCAAAAGATTAAATGTTAAAATTTCATCAATATTGACCATTTTTTCAACGTTCGACTGGTCCGGGGTCATCGTTTTTCATCAGAAAATTGATTTTTTGGACTCTACCAAAAATGATTCAAAATGTCATTTGGATCGGGCCTCATGTTGAATAACCACTTTTTAAACCCTCACAGTGACCAAAATTGCCATTTTTACAGAGTTTTGCTTACTCAAAATCTTCAATTTTGACCAATTTCAGGCACAGAAATGACTTTAAACACACTTATTTTAGTTGAAAAAGTAATAACTCACATCCAACCGTCATTTAAAGTCAAAAGATTAAATGTTAAAATTTCATCAATATTGACCATTTTTTCAACGTTCGACTGGTCCGGGGTCATCGTTTTTTATCAGAAAATTGATTTTTTGGACTCTTCCAAAACTGATTCAAAATGTCATTTGGATCGGGCCTCATGTTGAATAACCACTTTTTAAACCCTCACAGTGACCAAAATTGCCATTTTTACAGAGTTTTGCTTACTCAAAATCTTCAATTTTGACCAATTTCAGGCACAGAAATGACTTTAAACACACTTATTTTAGTTGAAAAATTAATAACTCACATCCAACCGTCATTTAAAGTCAAAAGATTAAATGTTAAAATTTCATCAATATTGACCATTTTTTCAACGTTCGACTGGTCATCGTTTTTCATCAGAAAATTGATTTTTTGGACTCTACCAAAAATGATTCAAAATGTCATTTGGATCGGGCCTCATGTTGAATAACCACTTTTTAAACCCTCACAGTGACCAAAATTGCCATTTTTACAGAGTTTTGCTTACTCAAAATCTTCAATTTTGACCAATATCAGGCACAGAAATGACTTTAAACACACTTATTTTAGTTGAAAAAGTAATAAATCACATCCAACCGTCATTTAAAGTCAAAAGATTAAATGTTAAAATTTCATCAATATTGACTATTTTTTCAATGTTCGACTGGTCCGGGGTCATTGATTTTCATCAGAAAATTGATTTTTTGCACTCTACCAAAAATGATTCAAAATGTCATTTGGATCGGGCCTCATGTTGAATAACCACTTTTTAAACCCTCACAGTGACCAAAATTGCCATTTTTACAGAGTTTTGCTTACTCAAAATCTTCAATTTTGACCAATTTCAGGCACAGAAATGACTTTAAACACACTTATTTTAGTTGAAAAAGTAATAACTCACATCCAACCGTCATTTAAAGTCAAAAGATTAAATGTTAAAATTTCATCAATATTGACCATTTTTTCAATGTTCGACTGGTACGGGGTCATCGTTTTTCATCAGAAGAAAATATACTTTTTGGACTCTTCCAAAAATGAATCAAAATGTCATTTGGATCGGGCCTCATGTTGAATAACCACTTTTTAAACCCTCACAGTGACCAAAATTGCCATTTTTACAGAGTTTTGCTTACTCAAAATCTTCAATTTTGACCAATTTCAGGCACAGAAATGACTTTAAACACACTTATTTTAGTTGAAAAAGTAATAACTCACATCCAACCGTCATTTAAAGTCAAAAGATTAAATGTTAAAATTTGATCAATATTGACCATTTTTTCAACGTTCGACTGGTCCGGGGTCATCGTTTTTCATCAGAAAATGGATTTTTTGGACTCTTCCAAAACTGATTCAAAATGTCATTTGGATCGGGCCTCATGTTGAATAACCACTTTTTAAACCCTCACAGTGACCAAAATTGCCATTTTTACAGAGTTTTGCTTACTCAAAATCTTCAATTTTGACCAATTTCAGGCACAGAAATGACTTTAAACACACTTATTTTAGTTGAAAAAGTAATAACTCACATCCAACCGTCATTTAAAGTCAAAAGATTAAATGTTAAAATTTCATCAATATTGACCATTTTTTCAACGTTCGACTGGTCCGGGGTCATCGTTTTTTATCAGAAAATTGATTTTTTGGACTCTTCCAAGACTGATTCAAAATGTCATTTGGATCGGGCCTCATGTTGAATAACCACTTTTTAAACCCTCATAGTGACCAAAATTGCCATTTTTACAGAGTTTTGCTTACTCAAAATCTTCAATTTTGACCAATTTCAGGCACAGAAATGACTTTAAACACACTTATTTTAGTTGAAAAAGTAATAACTCACATCCAACCGTCATTTAAAGTCAAAAGATTAAATGTTAACATTTCATCAATATTGACCATTTTTTCAACGTTCGACTGGTCCGGGGTCATCGTTTTTTATCAGAAAATTGATTTTTTGGACTCTTCCAAGACTGATTCAAAATGTCATTTGGATCGGGCCTCATGTTGAATAACCACTTTTTAAACCCTCACAGTGACCAAAATTGCCATTTTTACAGAGTTTTGCTTACTCAAAATCTTCAATTTTGACCAATTTCAGGCACAGAAATGACTTTAAACACACTTATTTTAGTTGAAAAAGTAATAACTCACATCCAACCATCATTTAAAGTCAAAAGATTAAATGTTAAAATTTCATCAATATTGACCATTTTTTCAACGTTCGACTGGTCCGGGGTCATCGTTTTTCATCAGAAAATTGATTTTTTGGACTCTACCAAAAATGATTCAAAATGTCATTTGGATCGGGCCTCATGTTGAATAACCACTTTTTAAACCCTCACAGTGACCAAAATTGCCATTTTTACAGAGTTTTGCTTACTCAAAATCTTCAATTTTGACCAATTTCAGGCACAGAAATGACTTTAAACACACTTATATTAGTTGAAAAAGTAATAACTCACATCCAACCGTCATTTAAAGTCAAAAGATTAAATGTTAAAATTTCATCAATATTGACCATTTTTTCAACGTTCGACTGGTCCGGGGTCATCGTTTTTCATCAGAAAATTGATTTTTTGGACTCTACCAAAAATGATTCAAAATGTCATTTGGATCGGGCCTCATGTTGAATAACCACTTTTTAAACCCTCACAGTGACCAAAATTGCCATTTTTACAGAGTTTTGCTTACTCAAAATGTTCAATTTTGACCAATTTCAGGCACAGAAATGACTTTAAACACACTTATTTTAGTTGAAAAAGTAATAAATCACATCCAACCGTCATTTAAAGTCAAAAGATTAAATGTTAAAATTTCATCAATATTGACCATTTTTTCAATGTTCGACTGGTCCGGGGTCATTGTTTTTCATCAGAAAATTGATTTTTTGCACTCTACCAAAAATGATCCAAAATGTCATTTGGATCGGGCCTCATGTTGAATAACCACTTTTTAAACCCTCACAGTGACCAAAATTGCCATTTTTACAGAGTTTTGCTTACTCAAAATCTTCAATTTTGACCAATTTCAGGCACAGAAATGACTTTAAACACACTTATTTTAGTTGAAAAAGTAATAACTCACATCCAACCGTCATTTAAAGTCAAAAGATTAAATGTTAAAATTTCATCAATATTGACCATTTTTTCAACGTTCGACTGGTCCGGGGTCATCGTTTTTCATCAGAAAATTGATTTTTTGGACTCTACCAAAAATGATTCAAAATGTCATTTGGATCGGGCCTCATGTTGAATAACCACTTTTTAAACCCTCACAGTGACCAAAATTGCCATTTTTACAGAGTTTTGCTTACTCAAAATCTTCAATTTTGACCAATTTCAGGCACAGAAATGACTTTAAACACACTTATTTTAGTTGAAAAAGTAATAAATCACATCCAACCGTCATTTAAAGTCAAAAGATTAAATGTTAAAATTTCATCAATATTGACCATTTTTTCAATGTTCGACTGGTCCGGGGTCATTGTTTTTCATCAGAAAATTGATTTTTTGCACTCTACCAAAAATGATTCAAAATGTCATTTGGATCGGGCCTCATGTTGAATAACCACTTTTTAAACCCTCACAGTGACCAAAATTGCCATTTTTACAGAGTTTTGCTTACTCAAAATGTTCAATTTTGACCAATTTCAGGCACAGAAATGACTTTAAACACACTTATTTTAGTTGAAAAAGTAATAAATCACATCCAACCGTCATTTAAAGTCAAAAGATTAAATGTTAAAATTTCATCAATATTGACCATTTTTTCAATGTTCGACTGGTCCGGGGTCATTGTTTTTCATCAGAAAATTGATTTTTTGCACTCTACCAAAAATGATCCAAAATGTCATTTGGATCGGGCCTCATGTTGAATAACCACTTTTTAAACCCTCACAGTGACCAAAATTGCCATTTTTACAGAGTTTTGCTTACTCAAAATCTTCAATTTTGACCAATTTCAGGCACAGAAATGACTTTAAACACACTTATTTTAGTTGAAAAAGTAATAACTCACATCCAACCGTCATTTAAAGTCAAAAGATTAAATGTTAAAATTTCATCAATATTGACCATTTTTTCAATGTTCGACTGGTCCGGGGTCATTGTTTTTCATCAGAAAATTGATTTTTTGCACTCTACCAAAAATGATTCAAAATGTCATTTGGATCGGGCCTCATGTTGAATAACCACTTTTTAAACCCTCACAGTGACCAAAATTGCCATTTTTACAGAGTTTTGCTTACTCAAAATCTTCAATTTTGACCAATTTCAGGCACAGAAATGACTTTAAACACACTTATTTTAGTTGAAAAAGTAATAACTCACATCCAACCGTCATTTAAAGTCAAAAGATTAAATGTTAAAATTTCATCAATATTGACCATTTTTTCAATGTTCGACTGGTCCGGGGTCATCGTTTTTCATCAGAAGAAAATATATTTTTTGGACTCTTCCAAAAATGAATCAAAATGTCATTTGGATCGGGCCTCATGTTGAATAACCACTTTTTAAACCCTCACAGTGACCAAAATTGCCATTTTTACAGAGTTTTGCTTACTCAAAATCTTCAATTTTGACCAATTTCAGGCACAGAAATGACTTTAAACACACTTATTTTAGTTGAAAAAGTAATAACTCACATCCAACCGTCATTTAAAGTCAAAAGATTAAATGTTAAAATTTCATCAATATTGACCATTTTTTCAACGTTCGACTGGTCATCGTTTTTCATCAGAAAATGGATTTTTTGGACTCTTCCAAAACTGATTCAAAATGTCATTTGGATCGGGCCTCATGTTGAATAACCACTTTTTAAACCCTCACAGTGACCAAAATTGCCATTTTTACAGAGTTTTGCTTACTCAAAATCTTCAATTTTGACCAATTTCAGGCACAGAAATGACTTTAAACACACTTATTTTAGTTGAAAAAGTAATAACTCACATCCAACCATCATTTAAAGTCAAAAGATTAAATGTTAAAATTTCATCAATATTGACCATTTTTTCAACGTTCGACTGGTCCGGGGTCATCGTTTTTCATCAGAAAATTGATTTTTTGGACTCTACCAAAAATGATTCAAAATGTCATTTGGATCGGGCCTCATGTTGAATAACCACTTTTTAAACCCTCACAGTGACCAAAATTGCCATTTTTACAGAGTTTTGCTTACTCAAAATCTTCAATTTTGACCAATTTCAGGCACAGAAATGACTTTAAACACACTTATTTTAGTTGAAAAAGTAATAACTCACATCCAACCGTCATTTAAAGTCAAAAGATTAAATGTTAAAATTTCATCAATATTGACCATTTTTTCAACGTTCGACTGGTCCGGGGTCATCGTTTTTCATCAGAAAATTGATTTTTTGGACTCTACCAAAAATGATGAAAATGTCATTTGGATCGGGCCTCATGTTGAATAACCACTTTTTAAACCCTCACAGTGACCAAAATTGCCATTTTTACAGAGTTTTGCTTACTCAAAATCTTCAATTTTGACCAATTTCAGGCACAGAAATGACTTTAAACACACTTATTTTAGTTGAAAAAGTAATAACTCACATCCAACCGTCATTTAAAGTCAAAAGATTAAATGTTAAAATTTCATCAATATTGACCATTTTTTCAACGTTTGACTGGTCCGGGGTCATCGTTTTTCATCAGAAAATTGATTTTTTGGACTCTACCAAAAATGATTCAAAATGTCATTTGGATCGGGCCTCATGTTGAATAACCACTTTTTAAACCCTCACAGTGACCAAAATTGCCATTTTTACAGAGTTTTGCTTACTCAAAATCTTCAATTTTGACCAATTTCAGGCACAGAAATGACTTTAAACACACTTATATTAGTTGAAAAAGTAATAACTCACATCCAACCGTCATTTAAAGTCAAAAGATTAAATGTTAAAATTTCATCAATATTGACCATTTTTTCAACGTTCGACTGGTCCGGGGTCATCGTTTTTCATCAGAAAATTGATTTTTTGGACTCTACCAAAAATGATTCAAAATGTCATTTGGATCGGGCCTCATGTTGAATAACCACTTTTTAAACCCTCACAGTGACCAAAATTGCCATTTTTACAGAGTTTTGCTTACTCAAAATCTTCAATTTTGACCAATTTCAGGCACAGAAATGACTTTAAACACACTTATTTTAGTTGAAAAAGTAATAACTCACATCCAACCGTCATTTAAAGTCAAAAGATTAAATGTTAAAATTTCATCAATATTGACCATTTTTTCAACGTTCGACTGGTCCGGGGTCATCGTTTTTCATCAGAAAATTGATTTTTTGGACTCTACCAAAAATGATTCAAAATGTCATTTGAATCGGGCCTCATGTTGAATAACCACTTTTTAAACCCTCACAGTGACCAAAATTGTCATTTTTACAGAGTTTTGCTTACTCAAAATCTTCAATTTTGACCAATTTCAGGCACAGAACTGACTTTAAACACACTTATTTTAGTTGAAAAAGTAATAACTCACATCCAACCGTCATTTAAAGTCAAAAGATTAAATGTTAAAATTTCATCAATATTGACCATTTTTTCAACGTTCGACTGGTCCGGGGTCATCGTTTTTCATCAGAAAATGGATTTTTTGGACTCTACCAAAAATGATTCAAAATGTCATTTGGATCGGGCCTCATGTTGAATAACCACTTTTTAAACCCTCACAGTGACCAAAATTGCCATTTTTACAGAGTTTTGCTTACTCAAAATCTTCAATTTTGACCAATTTCAGGCACAGAAATGACTTTAAACACACTTATTTTAGTTGAAAAAGTAATAACTCACATCCAACCATCATTTAAAGTCAAAAGATTAAATGTTAAAATTTCATCAATATTGACCATTTTTTCAACGTTCGACTGGTCCGGGGTCATCGTTTTTCATCAGAAAATTGATTTTTTGGACTCTACCAAAAATGATTCAAAATGTCATTTGGATCGGGCCTCATGTTGAATAACCACTTTTTAAACCCTCACAGTGACCAAAATTGCCATTTTTACAGAGTTTTGCTTACTCAAAATGTTCAATTTTGACCAATTTCAGGCACAGAAATGACTTTAAACACACTTATTTTAGTTGAAAAAGTAATAACTCACATCCAACCGTCATTTAAAGTCAAAAGATTAAATGTTAAAATTTCATCAATATTGACCATTTTTTCAACGTTCGACTGGTCCGGGGTCATCGTTTTTCATCAGAAAATTGATTTTTTGGACTCTACCAAAAATGATTCAAAATGTCATTTGGATCGGGCCTCATGTTGAATAACCACTTTTTAAACCCTCACAGTGACCAAAATTGCCATTTTTACAGAGTTTTGCTTACTCAAAATCTTCAATTTTGACCAATTTCAGGCACAGAAATAACTTTAAACACACTTATTTTAGTTGAAAAAGTAATAAATCACATCCAACCGTCATTTAAAGTCAAAAGATTAAATGTTAAAATTTCATCAATATTGACCATTTTTTCAATGTTCGACTGGTCCGGGGTCATTGTTTTTCATCAGAAAATTGATTTTTTGCACTCTACCAAAAATGATTCAAAATGTCATTTGGATCGGGCCTCATGTTGAATAACCACTTTTTAAACCCTCACAGTGACCAAAATTGCCATTTTTACAGAGTTTTGCTTACTCAAAATCTTCAATTTTGACCAATTTCAGGCACAGAAATGACTTTAAACACACTTATTTTAGTTGAAAAAGTAATAACTCACATCCAACCGTCATTTAAAGTCAAAAGATTAAATGTTAAAATTTCATCAATATTGACCATTTTTTCAATGTTCGACTGGTCCGGGGTCATCGTTTTTCATCAGAAGAAAATATATTTTTTGGACTCTTCCAAAAATGAATCAAAATGTCATTTGGATCGGGCCTCATGTTGAATAACCACTTTTTAAACCCTCACAGTGACCAAAATTGCCATTTTTACAGAGTTTTGCTTACTCAAAATCTTCAATTTTGACCAATTTCAGGCACAGAAATGACTTTAAACACACTTATTTTAGTTGAAAAAGTAATAACTCACATCCAACCGTCATTTAAAGTCAAAAGATTAAATGTTAAAATTTCATCAATATTGACCATTTTTTCAACGTTCGACCGGTCCGGGGTCATCGTTTTTCATCAGAAAATGGATTTTTTGGACTCTTCCAAAACTGATTCAAAATGTCATTTGGATCGGGCCTCATGTTGAATAACCACTTTTTAAACACTCACAGTGACCACAATTGCCATTTTTACAGAGTTTTGCTTACTCAAAATCTTCAATTTTGACCAATTTCAGGCACAGAAATGACTTTAAACACACTTATTTTAGTTGAAAAAGTAATAACTCACATCCAACCGTCATTTAAAGTCAAAAGATTAAATGTTAAAATTTCATCAATATTGACCATTTTTTCAACGTTCGACTGGTCCGGGGTCATCGTTTTTCATCAGAAAATTGATTTTTTGGACTCTACCAAAAATGATTCAAAATGTCATTTGGATCGGGCCTCATGTTGAATAACCACTTTTTAAACCCTCACAGTGACCAAAATTGCCATTTTTACAGAGTTTTGCTTACTCAAAATCTTCAATTTTGACCAATTTCAGGCACAGAAATGACTTTAAACACACTTATTTTAGTTGAAAAAGTAATAAATCACATCCAACCGTCATTTAAAGTCAAAAGATTAAATGTTAAAATTTCATCAATATTGACCATTTTTTCAATGTTCGACTGGTCCGGGGTCATTGTTTTTCATCAGAAAATTGATTTTTTGCACTCTACCAAAAATGATTCAAAATGTCATTTGGATCGGGCCTCATGTTGAATAACCACTTTTTAAACCCTCACAGTGACCAAAATTGCCATTTTTACAGAGTTTTGCTTACTCAAAATCTTCAATTTTGACCAATTTCAGGCACAGAAATGACTTTAAACACACTTATTTTAGTTGAAAAAGTAATAACTCACATCCAACCGTCATTTAAAGTCAAAAGATTAAATGTTAAAATTTCATCAATATTGACCATTTTTTCAATGTTCGACTGGTCCGGGGTCATCGTTTTTCATCAGAAGAAAATATATTTTTTGGACTCTTCCAAAAATGAATCAAAATGTCATTTGGATCGGGCCTCATGTTGAATAACCACTTTTTAAACCCTCACAGTGACCAAAATTGCCATTTTTCCAGAGTTTTGCTTACTCAAAATCTTCAATTTTGACCAATTTCAGGCACAGAAATGACTTTAAACACACTTATTTTAGTTGAAAAAGTAATAACTCACATCCAACCGTCATTTAAAGTCAAAAGATTAAATGTTAAAATTTCATCAATATTGACCATTTTTTCAACGTTCGACTGGTCATCGTTTTTCATCAGAAAATGGATTTTTTGGACTCTTCCAAAACTGATTCAAAATGTCATTTGGATCGGGCCTCATGTTGAATAACCACTTTTTAAACCCTCACAGTGACCAAAATTGCCATTTTTACAGAGTTTTGCTTACTCAAAATCTTCAATTTTGACCAATTTCAGGCACAGAAATGACTTTAAACACACTTATTTTAGTTGAAAAAGTAATAACTCACATCCAACCATCATTTAAAGTCAAAAGATTAAATGTTAAAATTTCATCAATATTGACCATTTTTTCAACGTTCGACTGGTCCGGGGTCATCGTTTTTCATCAGAAAATTGATTTTTTGGACTCTACCAAAAATGATTCAAAATGTCATTTGGATCGGGCCTCATGTTGAATAACCACTTTTTAAACCCTCACAGTGACCAAAATTGCCATTTTTACAGAGTTTTGCTTACTCAAAATCTTCAATTTTGACCAATTTCAGGCACAGAAATGACTTTAAACACACTTATTTTAGTTGAAAAAGTAATAACTCACATCCAACCGTCATTTAAAGTCAAAAGATTAAATGTTAAAATTTCATCAATATTGACCATTTTTTCAACGTTCGACTGGTCCGGGGTCATCGTTTTTCATCAGAAAATTGATTTTTTGGACTCTACCAAAAATGATGAAAATGTCATTTGGATCGGGCCTCATGTTGAATAACCACTTTTTAAACCCTCACAGTGACCAAAATTGCCATTTTTACAGAGTTTTGCTTACTCAAAATCTTCAATTTTGACCAATTTCAGGCACAGAAATGACTTTAAACACACTTATTTTAGTTGAAAAAGTAATAACTCACATCCAACCGTCATTTAAAGTCAAAAGATTAAATGTTAAAATTTCATCAATATTGACCATTTTTTCAACGTTCGACTGGTCATCGTTTTTCATCAGAAAATTGATTTTTTGGACTCTACCAAAAATGATTCAAAATGTCATTTGGATCGGGCCTCATGTTGAATAACCACTTTTTAAACCCTCACAGTGACCAAAATTGCCATTTTTAAAGAGTTTTGCTTACTCAAAATCTTCAATTTTGACCAATTTCAGGCACAGAAATGACTTTAAACACACTTATTTTAGTTGAAAAAGTAATAACTCACATCCAACCGTCATTTAAAGTCAAAAGATTAAATGTTAAAATTTCATCAATATTGACCATTTTTTCAACGTTCGACTGGTCCGGGGTCATCGTTTTTCATCAGAAAATTGATTTTTTGGACTCTACCAAAAATGATTCAAAATGTCATTTGGATCGGGCCTCATGTTGAATAACCACTTTTTAAACCCTCACAGTAACCAAAATTGCCATTTTACAGAGTTTTGCTTACTCAAAATCTTCAATTTTGACCAATTTCAGGCACAGAAATGACTTTAAACACACTTATTTTAGTTGAAAAAGTAATAACTCACATCCAATCGTCATTTAAGTCAAAAGATTAAATGTTAAAATTTCATCAATATTGATCAATTTTTCAATGTTCGACTGGTCCGGGGTCATCGTTTTTCATCAGAAAATGGATTTTTTGGACTCTTCCAAAAATGATTCAAAATGTCATTTGGATCGGGCCTCATGTTGAATAACCACTTTTTAAACCCTCACAGTAACCAAAATTGCCATTTTACAGAGTTTTGCTTACTCAAAATCTTCAATTTTGACCAATTTCAGGCACAGAAATGACTTTAAACACACTTATTTTAGTTGAAAAAGTAATAACTCACATCCAACCGTCATTTAAAGTCAAAAGATTAAATGTTAAAATTTCATCAATATTGACCATTTTTTCAACGTTCGACTGGTCCGGGGTCATCGTTTTTCATCAG